>NC_029777.3:72640677-72675410 GCF_000817695.3 Arachis duranensis
ACATCCTTAATTTTTATCTTCTTTTTTCGGTTTTGAGAAGTCCTTCATAAGAAATTATGTTACTCTCTTTTTCTTATCTCTAGGAGTAGGAGGCCTCAATTCAAACTCAACAGGGTTACAATCCATCCCATTTATTCCTTAAGTTTCGGCGATAATCACCTCAATTCCATTAATTAACAATTGTTTTTGTCTAAAAGATTTTTTATGATTAGCGTGTTCAAGAGAGTGAATAAAAATTTACTCCTAACTTTTGCTAAAGTGTTTAATTAGATTCGACACTTTTTTTAATTACAATTTTGGCTCAATTCTTTCATGTAATTATATATTTACCCTTAAGACTTCTACATTCATGTTTTTAGATCTAATTCTTGTTATTTATATTTTTAACCATCTTAGTATTTTAATTTATCTAAGTGCCACTTTTGGTGCATCATACTTTTTTCCTAGAATTATACTTTGTGTTTTTAATCTCTTTTTATCCCTTTTTTACACATCTATTACTCTTTTTCATGATCATCTTTCTTAAAATTTTATATTATGACTTATATTAACTTTTGGTGTCTTCTATGGAATAAAACTTCAATCCCAAGTGCATCACATATTCGGCCATCATTCATACATTAGGCATAGCTATAATTTTCACATAAAGCATACATTGCATTCATAAAGAGATAATTCATCATTTAATCAAAACTTCATACAAACATACATATTATAGCTTTTTCAAGAGAAAATATAAGCAACACTTTCAAACATAGAGATCAAACAACTATTCCTAACCCTTACTTTTTCTTGGTTCACTCCCTTAAACACGTTAAATACTAAGAATTTTTTAGACAAGGACAATTTATTAATTAATGGAATTGAGGTAGTCACGGTCGAAACTTAGAAGAATGAAGAGGATGAACTGCAACTATTTTGAGTTTGAATTTGAGGTCTCCTATACATGCTCTTTGTGGCTCCTAGTAATGGCTAGCTAGATCAAAAAGAGAGCAACATAGTCTCTTATGGAGGGCTTCTGGTGCACGAAATTGTTATTCTTTGGTATGACTCCAAAAACTTAGTGCACAATACCATGATTTACACGTCTCTTCACAATTTCACACAGCTGACCAGCAAATGCACTGGTCGTCCAAGTAATACATCACGTGAGTAAGGGTCGATCCCACGGAGATTGTCGGCTTGAAGCAAGCTATAGTCATCTCATAAATCTCAATCAGGCGGATTTAAATGGTTATGGATTTTTTGATAATTAAAAGATGAATAAACATAAAATAAAGATAAATATACTTATGTAATTCATTGGTGGGAATCTCAGATAAGCATATGGAGATGCGTTATTCCTTCTGAATCTCTGCTTTCCTACTATCTTCATTCAATCATTCATACTCCTTTCCATAGCAAGCTATATGTTGGGGATCACCGTTGTCAACGGCTACCTCCCATCCTCTCAGTGAAAATCGCTAATTAGCTGTTGGTTCTCACCTGTATTGGAATAGGATCCAGTGATCTTTTTACGTCTGTCACTACGCCCAACAGTCATGAGTTTGAAGCTTGTCACAGTCACCCCTTCCTAGATCCTACTCGAAATACCACAGACAAGGTTTAGACTTTCCGGATCTCAAGAATGCTGCCAATTGATTCTAGCTTATACCACGAAGGTTCTAATCTCAGATTCAGATGCCCCATTGTCAGATGGAAAATGATGTGAATCGTTGATTAGAGACCCAAGAGATATGCATTCAAGCTTGTTTTCATGTAGAACGGAAGTGTTTGTCAGGCACGCGTTCATAAGTGAGAATGGTGGTGAGTGTCACATAATCATCACATTCATCATGTTCTTGTGTGCGAACGAATATCTTAGAATAAGAATAAGCTTGAATTGAATAGAAGAACAACAGTACTTTGCATTAATACTTGAGGAACAGCAGAGCTCCACACCTTAATCTATGTTGTGTAGAAACTCCACCGTTGAAAATACACAAGTGAAAATAGTCTAGGCATGGCTGAGTGGCCAGCCTCCAAGTCTAAGGAAAACCGTTCTAATGATGATCTAAGGATAATCCAAAGATGTAAATACAATAGTAAAAGGTCCTATTTATATTAGACTAGTTACTAGGGTTTACAGAAATAAGTAAATGATGCAGAAATCCACTTCCGGGCCCACTTGGTGTGTGCTTGCGCTGAGCATTGAAGCTTTCACGTGTAGAGACTTTTTTTGGAGTTAAACACTAGCTTTTATACCAGTTTGGGCGTTTAACTCCAGCTTATATCCTATTTCTGGCGTTTAACGCCAGAATAGGGCAGGAAGTTTGCATTTGAACGCCAGTTTGCGTTGTCAAAACTTGGGTAAAGTGTGAACTATTATATATTTCTGGAAAGCCCAGGATGTCTACTTTCTAACACAATTGAGAGCGCGCCAATTGGGCTTCTTTAGCTCCAGAAAATCCATTTCGAGTGCAGGGAGGTCAGAATCCAACAGCATCTGTAGTCATTTTTCAGCCTCTGAATCAGATTTTTGCTCAGGTCCCTCAATTTCAGCCAAAAAATACCTGAAATCATAGAAAAACACACAAACTCATAGTAAAGTCCAGAAATGTGAATTTTGCTTAAAAACTAATAAAAATATACTAAAAAGTAGCTAGATCCCACTAAAAACTACCTAAAAACAATGCCAAAAAGCGTATAAATTATTCGCTCATCACAACAGCAAACTTAAGTTGTTGCTTGTCCCCAAGCAACTGGAAAAAAATAGGATAAAAAGAAGAGAATATACAATGAATCTCACAGTATCAATGAAACTTATTCCTAATTAGATGAGCGGGGCTAGTAGTTTTTTACTTCTGAACAGTTTTGGCATCTGACTTTATCCTTTGAAATTCAGAATGATTGGTATCTATAGGAACATAGAATTTTGGATAGTGTTGTTGATTCTCCTATTTCAGTATGTTGATTCTTGAACACATCTACTTTATGAGTCTTGGGCGTGGCCCTAAGCACTTTATTTTCCAGTATTACCACCGGATACATAAATGCCACAGACACAAAACTGGGTGAACCTTTTCAGAGTGTGACTCAGCTTTGCTAAAGTCCCTAGTTAGAGGTGTCCAGAGTTCTTAAGCACACTCTTTTGCTTTGGATCATGACTTTAACCACTCAATCTCAAGTTTTTTACTTGGACCTTCATGTCACAAGCACATGGTTAGGGACAACTTGATTTAGCCACTTAGGCCAGGATTTTATTCCTTTAGGCCCTCCTATCCATTAATGCTCAAAGCCTTGGATCCCCTTTTTACCCTTGCCTTTGGGTTTAAAGGGCTATTGGCTTTTTCTGCTTGCTTTTTCTTTTTCTGTCTTTTTCTTTTTCGCCATTTTTCTTTTTTTATTTTTTTTTGAATACTTTTTTCTTCTTTTTTACTGCTTTTTCTTGCTTCAAGAATCAATTTCATGATTTTTCATATTATCAATAACATTTCTCTTTGTTCATCATTCTTTCAAAAGCCAACAATTTTAACATTCATAAACTTCACTATAAAAAATATGCACTGTTCAAGCATTCATTCAAAAAATAAAAAGTATTGGCACCACATCAAATTAATTAAACTAATTTCAAGATAAAATTTGAAATTTAAGTACTTCTTGTTCTTTTGTAATTAGGCACATTTTTCATTTAAGAGAGGTGAATGATTCATGAAATTATTCATAGCTTTAAGGCATAGACACTAGACACTAATGATCATGTAGTGAAGACACAAACATGGATAACACATAAAGCATAAAGTCAAAAAACAGAAAAAATAAGAACAAGAAAATCAAAGAACGGGTCCACCTTAGTAATGGAACGCCTGAGCTCCTCTTGAAGATCCAATGGAACGCCTAAGCTCCTCTATGTCTCTTCCTTGCCTTTGTTGCTCCTCTCTCAAAGCACTTTGATCTTCTCTAATCTCATAGAGAATGATGGAGTGCTCTTGTTGAGGTCCATGAGTGGGCTCTCTTATTTGCTCCATCCTCTTTTTAGTAATGGGCTTGTCCTCTTCAATGAGGATGTCTTTCTCTATGACAATTCCAGCTAAATTGCATACGTGACAGATGAGATGAGGGAAGGCTAACCTTGCCAAAGTAGATGACTTGTCAGCCACCTTGTAGAGTTCTAGATGTATGATCTCATGAACTTCCACTTCCTCTCCAATCATGATACTATGGATCATGATGACCCGATCCACAGTTACGTCAGATCGGTTGCTAGTAGGAATGATAGAGCGTTGGATGAACTCCAACCATCCTCTAGCCATAGGCTTAATGTCCGGTCTTCTCAATTGAACCGGCTTGCCTCTTGAGTCTCTTTTCCATTGAGCTCCTTCCACACATATGTCCATGAGGACTTGGTCTAACCTTTGATCAAAGTTGACCCTTCTAGTGTAGGGGCGTGCATTTTCTTGCATCATTGGCAAGTTGAACGCTAACCTTACATTTTTCGGATTGAAATCTAAGTATTTCCCCCGAACCATTGTAACCAATTCTTTAGATTCGGGTTCATACTTTGATCATGGTTCCTAGTGATCCATGCATTGACATAGAACTCTTGAACCATTAAGATTCCAACTTGTTGAATGCGGTTGGTGAAAACTTCCCAACCTCTTCTTTGGATCTCATGTTGGATCTCTGGATACTCATTCCTTTTGAGCGTGAAAGGGACCTCAGGGATCACCTTCTTCTTGGCCACAACTTCATAGAAGTGGTCTTGATGGACCTTTGAGATGAATCTCTCCATCTCCCATGGCTCGGAGGTGGAAGCTTTTTCCTTCCCTTTCTAGATAGGTTCGGCCAAGGGGGTAGGAGAGGGTTTGTGATGTGTGAAAATGAAGGAGTGAAGAGGGGTATTAATAGGAAAAGAGAGGGAGAGTAGCCGAATGGAATTGGGTGGGTTTGGAAGGAAAAAGTGTTTGAATTTGAAAAGTGAGGTAGGTGGGGATTTTTTGGGGAAGAGGAATGGAGGTGATTGGTGAAGAGAATATACGGAAGAGGATAGAATTTGATAGGTGAGTGGTGTTTTGGGTAGAGTGTTATAGAGATGTGTAAGGGGGAGAGAGAGAGAGGTGGGGTAGGTGGGGATCCTATGGGGTCCACAGATCCTGAGGTGTCAAGGATTTCTCATCCCTGCACCATTTAGGCATGTAAACGCCCTCTGTATGCAATACTGGCGTTTAACGCCAGACTACTACCTATTTCTGGCGTTAAACGCCAGTCTTGTGCTTCTTTCTGGCGTTAAACACCCAGATTGGTGCCAGACTGGGCGTTTAACGCCCATTCTGCTACTCTTACTGGCGTTTAAATGCTAGTAAGTTCATCCTCCAGGGTGTGTTATTTTTAATGTTGTTTTTTATTTTGCTTTGATTTTTGCAGTTGTTTTTGTGACTCCACATTATCATCAACCTAACATAAAATAAAAAATGGAAATTTAACACAGATAAAAAAAATTGGGTTGCCTCCCAATAAACGCTTCTTTAATGTCAATAGCTTGATAGTGGGCTATCATGGAGCCTCACAGATAATCAGAGCATAGTTGTGGCCTCTCAACACCAAACTTAGAGTTTGGTTGTGGCTTTTCAACACCAAACTTAGAGTTTGGTTGTGGCCTCCCAACACCAAAATTAGAATTTGAATGTGGGGACTTTGTTTGACTCTGTATTGAGAGAAGCTTTTCATGCTTCTTCTCCATTTGTACAGAAGGAGAACCTTGAGTCTTGAATACAAAGGTAGTCCCCATTCAATTGAAGAACCAACTCTCCTCTGTCAACATCAATCACAGCTTTTGCTGTGACTAGGAAAGGTCTGCCAAAGATGATGGATTCATCCTTATCCTTCCCAGTGTCTAAGATTATGAAATTAGCAGGGATGCAAAGGCCTTCAACCTTCACTAGCACATCCTCTGCTAGTCCATAAGCCTATTTAATTGATTTGTCTGTCATCTCTAGTGAGATTCTTGCAGCTTATACCTCAAAGATTCCTAGTTTCTCCATTACAGAGAGTGGCATGAAGTTAATACCTGACCCTAGGTCACACAGAGCCTTCTCAAAGGTCATGGTGCCTATGGTACAAGGTATTAAGAATTTACCATGATTACGTTTCTTTTGAGGTAAAGTTTACTGAACCCAGGTATTCAGTTCCTTAATGAGCAATGGAGGTTCATCCTTCCAAGTATCATTACCAAATAGCTTGTCATTCAGCTTCATGATTGCTCCTAAATACTGGGCAACTTGCCCTTCAGCAATGTCTTCATCTTCTTCAGAAGATGAATAGTCATTAGAGCTCATGAATGGTAAAAGGAAGGTCAAAGTAATCTCTATGGTCTCTATATGAGCCTCAGATTCCTTTGGTTCCTCATTGGGGTACTCCTTAATGGCTAGTGGACGTTCCCTGAGGTCTTCCTTACTAGGAATCACTGCCTTTTCACTCTCTCCAGGTTCGGCCACACTAAGTAAGGTTATGGCCTTGTACTCTCTCTTGTAATTTTCTTCTGTATTGCTTGGGAGAGTGCTAGGAGGAGTTTCAGTAACCCTTTTACTCAGCTAACCCACTAGTGCCTCCAAGTTTCTGATGGAGGACCTTGTTTCATTCATGAAACTGAGAGTGGCCTTAGATAGATCAGAGACTATATTTGCTAAGCTAGATGAATTCTGCTCAAAATTCTCTGTCTGTTGCTGAGAGGATGATGGAAAAGGCTTGCCATTGCTAAACCTGTTTCTTCTACCATTGTTATTGTTAAAGCCTTGTTGAGGCTTTTGTTGATCCTTCCATGAGAAATTTGGATGATTTCTCCAAGAGGGATTATAGGTGTTTCCATAGGTTTCACCCATGTAATTCACCTCTGCCATTGCAGGGTTCTCAGGATCATAAGCTTCTTCTTCAGAAGATGCTTCTTTAGTACTGTTGGATGCATTTTGCAATCCATTCAGACTCTGAGAAATCATATTGACTTGCTGAGTCAACATTTTGTTCTGATCCAATATGGCATTCAGAGCATCAATTTCAAGAATTCCTTTCTTCTGAGGCGTCCCATTATTCACAAGATTTCTTTCAGAGGTGTACATGAACTGGTTATTTGTAACCATTTCAATGAGTTCCTGAGCTTCTGCAGGCGTTTTCTTTAGGTGAATAGATCCACATGCAGAATGGTCCAATGACATCTTAGACAATTCAGACAGACCATCATAGAATATATCCAGGATGGTCCATTCTGAGAGCATGTCAGAAGGACACTTTTTGGTCAGTTGCTTGTATCTTTCCTAAGCTTCATAGAGGAATTCACCTTCTTTCTGCCTGAAGGTTTGAACATCCACTCTAAGCTTGCTCAGCTTTTGAAGAGGAAAGAATTTGGCTAAGAAAGTCGTGACCAGCTTATCCCAAGAGTTCAGGCAATCTCTAGGTTGAGAGTCCAACCATATTCTAGCTCTGTCTCTCACAGCAAAAGGGAAAAGCATAAGCTTATAGACCTCGGGATCAACTCCATTGGTCTTAACATTATCACACATCTGCAAGAATTCAGTTAAGAACTGAAAAGGATCTTCTGATGGAAGTCCATAAAACTTGCTATTCTGTTACATCAGAGAAACTAATTGAGGCTTAAGCTCAAAATTGTTTGCTCCAATGGCAGGGATTGAGATGCTTCTTCCATGGAAGTTAGAATTTGGTGCAGTAAAGTCACCAAGCATCTTCTTTGCATTGTTATTGTTGTTGGGTTCGGTCATTACTTCTTTTTGGAGATTCTCTGTAAGGTTTTCTCTGGATTGTTGTGCTTTAGCTTCTCTTAGCTTCTTCTTCAGAGTCCTTTCAGGTTCTGGGTCAGCTTCAACAAGAATGTTCTTGTCCTTGCTCTTGCTCATATGAAAAAGAAGAGAACAAAAAATAATAGGAATCCTCTTTGCCCAGATATAGAGGTTCCTTTATGTGAGTAGAAGAGAAAAAGAATAAGAATGAAGAAAGAAGAAGAAGAATTCGAACACATAGAGGGAGAGAGGGTTCAAATTATAAGAAGAAGAGAAGAGTGTTAGTGATTAAGTAAATAAATAGAAGAAGATGAGAGAGAGAGTTTTCGAAAATAATTAAAAGAAAAAAGGAAAATATTTTTGTTTTTATTTTAAAATTTAGTTAGAATTCAAAAATTAAGAGAAGAAATAAAATTAAAATTAAAATTTGAAACAATTAATTAATTAAGAGAATTTTGAAAAAGGGTGAGGAGTTTTCGAAAATTAGAGAGAGAAAATTAGTTAGGTGGTTTTTAAAAAAGATTTTTAAATTAATTTTTGAAAAGATAAGAAGTTAGAAAAAGATATTTTGAAATTAAAATTTGAAGAATATATGATTTGAAAAAGATATGTTTCAAAAGATATGATTTGAAAAAGATATTATTGAAATTTATTTTGAAAACGATTTAATTTTTAAAATCAGAATTAATGACTTGACTTACAAGAAATAAAAAGATATGATTCTAAAATTTAAAGTTTGAATCTTTCTTAACAAGAAAGTAACAAACTTGAAATTTTTGAATCAAAACATTAATTGTTAGTATTAATTTTGAAACATATGAGGTAAAAATAGGAAAAAAAGATTTTGAAAATTTTCGAAAAACAAAGGAAAAAATGAAAAAGATTTGATTTTGAAAAAGATTTTGAAAAGATAAAGTTTTAAAATTGAAATATTGACTTGACAAACAAGAAACAACTTATTTTAAAATTTTTTGACTAAGTCAACCCAAAGATTTCGAAATTTATGAGTGAAATAAGGAAAAGATATTTTTTAATTTTTGAATTTTTAATGAGGAGAGAGAAAAACACAAAAATGACTCAAAACATAAAAATTTAAGATCAAAACAAAGAAAATATGCAAGAACACTTTGAATGTCAAGATGAACACCAAGAACACTTTGAAGATCATGATGAACATCAAGAACTTATTTTTGAAAAATTTTTAAGGAAAGAAACACATGCAAGACACCAAACTTAGAAATTTTTAATGCTTAGACACTAACAAACCAAAAATACATATGAAAAACAACAAAAGACACAAACAAGAAAATATGAAGATCAAACAAGGAGACTCATTAAGAACAACTTGAAGATTATGAAGAATGCAATGCATGAATTTTCGAAACTTTTTTTAGAAAAATAAAAAATATGCGATTGACACCAAACTTAAAATATGACTCTAGACTCAAACAAGAAACACAAAATTTTTGGTTTTTATGATTTTAAAATTTTTTTTTGTATTTTTCGAAATTATTTTGGAAAAAGAAAATAAAAAACTCAAAATTTTTAATAAGAATTCCAGGAATCATCCAATGTTAGTCTAAAGCTTCAGTCTAAAAAGATTAGACATGGCTAGCCAAGCTTCAGCAAGATATTACATACAACAACCAAATTGATGGGAATCAATTAGCTCCTGTGATGACAAAAGCATCATCTAAAACTCTAGAATTCATTCTTAAAAATTCTGAAAGACAAAATAAAAAGAAAAATACCTAATCTAAGCAATAAGATGAACCGTCAGTTGTCCAAACTCGAACAATCCCCGGCAACGGTGCCAAAAACATGGTGCACGAAATTGTTATCCCTTGGCATCGCTCCAAAAACTTGGTGCACAATACCATGATTTACACGTCTCTTCACAACTTCGCACAGCTGACCAGCAAGTACACTGGGTCTTCCAAGTAATACGTTACGTGAGTAAGGGTCGATCCCACGGAGATTGTCGGCTTGAAGCAAGCTATGGTCATCTCATAAATCTCAGTCAGGCGAATTCAAATGGTTATAGATTTTTTGATAATTGAAAGATAAAAAAAACATAAAATAAAGATAGAGGTACTTATGTAATTCATTGGTGGGAATTTCAGATAAGCGTATGGAGATGCGTTATTCCTTCTGAATCTCTGCTTTCCTACTATCTTCATTCAATCATTCATACTCCTTTCCATGGCAAGCTATATGTTGGAGATCACCGTTGTCAATGGCTACCTCCCATCCTCTCAGTGAAAATGGTCCTCTACGGTTTCTGTACGGCTAATCAACTATCAGATTTCTCGTCTCGGATGAAAAATACCAGGCGCAGATACCGCATGGCTAATCAGCTGTTGGTTCTCACTTGTGTTGGAATAGGATCCAGTGATCCTTTTGCATCTGTCACTACGCCCAACAGTCATGAGTTTGAAGTTCGTCACAATCACCCCTTCCCAGATCCTACTCGGAATACCACAGACAAGGTTTAGACTTTTCGGATCTCAAGAATGCTGCCAATTGATTCTAGCTTATACCACGAAGGTTCTAATCTCAGATTCAGATGCCCCATTGTCAGATGGAAAATGATGTGAATCGTTGATTAGAGACCCAAGAGATATGCATTCAAGCTTGTTTTCATGTAGAACAGAAGTGTTTGTCAGGCACGCGTTCATAAGTGAGAATGGTGGTGAGTGTCACATAATCATCACATTCATCATGTTCTTGTGTGCGAACGAATATCTTAGAATAAGAATAAGTTTGAATTGAATAGAAGAACAACAGTACTTTGCATTAATAGTCGAGGAACAGCAGAGCTCCACACCTTAATTTATGAGGTGTAGAAACTCCATCGTTGAAAATACATAAGTGAAAATAGTCTAGGCATGGCCGAGTGGCCAGCCTCCAAGTCTAAGGAAAAAGGTTCCAAAGATGATCTAAGGATAATCTAAAGATGTAAATACAATAGTAAAAGGTCATATTTATACTAGACTAGTTACAAGGATTTACAGAAATAAGTAAATGATGCAGAAATCCACTTCCGGGCCCACTTGGTGTGTACTTGGGCTGTGCATTGAAGCTTTCATGTGTAGAGACTTTTTTTGGAGTTAAACACCAACTTTTATGCCAGTTTGGGTGTTTAACTCCAGCTTATATCCTGTTTCTGGTGTTTAACGCCAGAATAGGGCAGGAAGTTGGCATTTGAATGCCAGTTTGTGTCATCAAAACTCAGGCAAAGTATGGACTATTATATATCGCTAGAAAGCCCAGGATAACTACTTTCCAACGAAACTGAGAGCGTGCTAATTGGGCTTTTTAGCTCCAAAAAATCCATTTCGAGTGCAGGGAGGTTAGAATCCAACAGCATCTGCAGTCCTTTTTCAGCCTCTGAATCAGATTTTTGCTAAGCTCCCTCAATTTCAACCAGAAAATACCTGAAATCACAGAAAAACACACAAACTCATAGTAAAGTCCAAAAATGTGAATTTTTCTTAAAAACTAATAAAATTATACTAAAAAGTAGCTAGATCCTACTAAAAACTACCTAAAAACAATGCCAAAAAGCGTATAAATTATTCGCTCATCAGCTTCTCAAAACCGAAAAAAGAAGAGTAAAACTAGGAATGTTCTTGCACTTATTTTGATGAATTTTTTGGATGAAGGATAAGAAAAGAGTGAAGAGATGAACTAGAAAGATTGATTCTTAAAGAAATGGAAAAGTGCTCCTTGAACTAGTGATGTAGAATTTGTATGAAATAAAGCTAACTCAGGCTCTTTTTCTCACTAAGGATTTGTTTGGATGGGAAGATGGAAATAGAAAGGAAGAAAATAGAAAGAAAAGAAAAGAAAAGAAAGAATTTGAATATATTTTTATTTTCTCTTGAGTTGTTTGGATGAAAGGAAAATGGAAAGAAAGAAAAGAAGAACAATTTCCTTTGTTTAGTTAGAAAGAAAATTAGGGAGAAAGAAGAATAAATTAGTAGTAAATGACATTTTTGTCCTTGTATTATAAGAAGGATATTTTATGAATATGAATTTATTATTTAATTTAAAATAATTAAAATAAAATAAAATAACATAAAATATATTAATACAATTAATAATTTAAAGATAGATCATGAATCATAGTTTTTTTATATTAAATAAGTTTGAATCATACGAAATAAAATCATACATCACATAAAATATCACTTCATGCAACTTAAGACAAAATATAATGCATTATTTAAATTATTAAAAAAATAACAACCCCAGTCCGATTCATGCAAAGCATGATGGATAGCTAATATAAATTCTATTGAATTCTCTTCATACACATCAAAGGTAAAAAAGAAATTCTAAAACATGTGCTTTCTCTTTTAATAGTATATATATTTTAAAAGATTTGAAGTTTCATATATTTTATAGCTAACTCTTATAAATTTGTTATCTTCAACAAAAAAATTATATGTTTTAAATTCCAAGCACAATACTAATCTATTATCTAGTTAATATATCAACAACACAAATTTATCAAAACTAAATAATTTGCATACCACCTTTGGAATTCTAACAGTCACATTATAATCAACCACATAAATTCTTGTAGTTCTCAAGGGTCTATTAATCAAAGAGCAACTACAATAATACCAATATTATAATATGCAATTTTTTATGCATTAAATATATATTTCAGTCAATATTCAAGATATATAACTATATATTCAAAATGCATAAGCATATACCAACTGTAAGCTTCTTTTAAGACTCTGATAAATATATTAATTACAAAATATAGAGCCTTTACTAAGATTATACAACAGTAGATCCTAAAATCATAAACAAGCACAAAATATATTTTACTATTACTGATTGTGTTCCTCTTAAATTGCACCAGCTTCCTTCATTAAGTCGTATAATGCACAGTGGCGATCTTCAAAAGGAACACCTAAAAATTCTCATTTTACTCTTTCATCTCTACAGAGAAAATGATAGCAACTCCAAAAGATCTCTTTGACAACACTCAATTTTTTTAACTCGTTATACACATCATTTTCAGAGTAAACTCGAGCCCTACTTTGTTCTAAGAATGTAATTCCTCTCTCAACAGCTTGAGCTTGGATCTTGGCAACTTGAATTTGCCTTTCAGCAGTTAATGCTTGCTTCGTAGAAATTTCAAGTGATTTATCATAGTAGTTATTCCCATCCTTCAACATATCTGTCAATCCTTGAATACCTTTATTCATTCGTTCCATATCAGCTTCAAATAAACCACTCATTGGTGCTTTACGCTTAGAATCTCTATGATTCCCTTGTGTTCCATTAGATTGGTTTGAGTTACCTAAATCAGGGCTTTCCTCTGCAACAAAGCTAGTTGAATGAGTAGTGGGTTGCCAATCATTCCACTCACAGTCAAACCCCTGATATTCACCATCATTCAAATTAATTGTTTTCTTCATCTTGGCCATACTTTTATTTCTTTCTTTGGCACTTCCAGCAATATTTTCAGTTGCTTTGTGTTGACCGTATATAAAATATAATTTATCATAACGTTTGATGGGAGTTCACATCCACTTTTTTGCATCTGGTCTTGCCTATATAAAAAGATAGATGCATATATGTTAATTTAATTATACGGTTTTCTTTCCTTAAGTTGTGAGTAGTTTCATAAATAAATATATACAAAGCAATAGCTTCATGAAAATCTAGTCCCCACATATTAGTTATTTGTATAAATTTTTTAGATGAAGGAAGCATATATTGTGTGTAAATATGACTCTTGTGAAGAATTCTAATCATTTAGAATCACAGGGCAAAATAATTTCATATTGCAACTTATCATGCGCAAAGGAATCTATAAGCTTTAGTAGCAACTTATCATGATATTAATTACCTTAATTAAATCCGCCCAAACTTCAGTTTCAGCGGTAAAGAGTTTAGTAGCTGGGTTCCATGAAAATCCACTTAAGTTATGAAAGAGATCATAGCAAACTCCAAAGTGATCCTTCAAAGTCTTCGGTCTATTCTTAAGATTATCTTTACAAAGATGGTTTCTAAATGAAGCTTTTAAAGTTGCAAGAACGTTGTTATACGCAGTTGTTGTAAAAATACCGTCAACTATGTTTTCTTTGCTACATTCCTCAATCAAAGCATCAAGAAAAGTTGCATCCATTTCTTCAGTCGATCTTAAATTGTCTTTGCTTGATTTGTCACCTTGAGATGCCATCTTCTTTGCCATTTGGTCTTAACCTGAAAAATTAAGAACTAAATTATAAAAACAATCTTCTATAAAATAACTCCAATGGAATAATAATATAAAAAGTATTAATAATGAATTCATCAATTAACCAGGAATATTACCTTCAGAAGTAAGTCCTATAATACAAGTAATTTACTTAATTTTAGAAAATAATTATCATCATAAGTGAATGTTTCAACTACACACTTCATACATAGTAATATCATGCTTTTCACAATACTCATGGGTATTACACCTTTCAAAATATTAGTTTGACACATAATAGTCATAACATTCACATGATATTCATACATTACATTTACATTTTTTCAAAAAATTTCATTCCCCTTCATAAGGATGAAGGTTCAAATAAGTCTCATCTTTCCATTTGATAGTTAGCCCACATTTGAGCCACCATGTTATTCCTAACTGCTGCACCTCGCCTGTAATCTTCATTTACTTCTTCTCTTTTCTCATTAGTGGCTTTTGGATTATTATTTTGTAATTCTCGATCGACTTGAGAAATTAAGTGTTAGTCAGGATCTACACCCATAAAAAAGTTGTAGAGTATAATGCATGCTAAGGACAATGTCAACCATAACCTTTATGTCATAATATGGTTCTGTACCACCTGCTATAATTGCAAATCTTTTTTTCAAAATTCCAAAGGATGGTTCGATCACATTTCGTAACGAGGAATGACGGAGGTTAAATAATTCATATGCATTTTCAGGTTCACGTCCAGCAAACTCCTTTAAATGGTATCTTACGTCGCGATATAGAGTTATTAGAGCATGTTTAAGCATGAATCCAGCATCCCCAAGATAAAACTTTCCTAAAAAATTCATATAGATATATTATACTTTAGATATCACCACTTTATTTAAACATGTCAAAGTTTTTTTAATAGATAAACCTCTTGGAATTTTGAGCCTATCATCTCTTGATAGTGCACTTTTAAGAACTTTAGAGTCAGATGCGGTGCCTTTCCATCCTGCTAAAGCATATGTGAATCTCATATCAAAGCCACACGCAGCAAGTACATTCTGAGTTAGCTATTCTTTTCTACCAAGAAATCTAGGTTAATCAGCTATTGGAACCTGGACTCTGACATGTGTTCCATCAATGGCTCCGATACAGTCCTACATATATAACTTAATTAAAAAGAAAAATTTTGTTCTATATACTAATTATGATTGTCTACTTCAATGAACAACTAATCATACCTTAAAATATGGATAAAATCTATTGCTATGAAGAATCTCTGAGAGAATGGTTGTTCCAAAAGGATGCTGAAGAAACTCTTCTTCAAGTGAGATTACAGCTCTTAGAACAGCATGAAATTACGACTGATTGTCTCTCCAGACCGGTGGAAGAAAATTGAAATGGTTCTATTTTTAACATTATGAGCTATAATGTATAAGAATTTAGCTACTTGCCCCTCAACTGTGACATGTATAGTATCTTTCATGTAAACCCCAATAAATTAGTAGATAATTAGTCAATAAATTAGTTTTTGATAAGAAAGATTAGAAATGCGAATATTATATCAAATTAGGATAGAGCTCATCAAAACGAGAATTTTGACACTAATTTCGAAGAAAACAATCCAAGATTGGACCGAACGGGCCGGACTGGTTGAATCGGGCCCAAATCGAGCCCATGGACCCAACCAGCCAGCACGTTTAAGTGAATTACGGTTTCTTCCTCCCCATTTCAGCAAATGATACGCTGAAGCCATAGAAGGGGAGAGAAGAGAAAACCTTCCCTAACCTTACATTACTTTCCGACGAACGTAACTTCTGTGTCGGGGTTTCGATCGCCGCACCGTTTGCGGCCACGCGTTCACCACGTCGAGCTCTACGTTTCTACCGAAACAATTTCACTAGTAACTTGTGTAATCACTCCCAGCACTCTTTTCCCCCAATTTTTGAATTTTTAATGGGGAAGTTTGAATTTCTTTGATTTCTGATGTTTTTGGATCCAATTAGCTTGAGAAAAACGTTCACTCTTGCTTATGTGAAGCTTGGTTAAGGTGAGGATACGATAATTTTATTTTAATTTCATTGAATTTGAGCTTTGAGTATTAAATTGGATATATATGTGTTATAAATGTGTATTAGGTTGTGAATAAATAATTGGATCTTGAAATTGTGAATACTGGAACTTGGAGGAAGCGGATTAATTGAGGTTTTGAGGGCTGTGTTCTTTTAGGAAAATTGTCTTGGAATAATACTTGAGAATCGGCTAAGTTATGGTTTAGGTTTCTTGCATTTAATATACAATATTTTGTGAAAACTTAGGTTAGATGGCCATAGGATAAGTTGGATTACATGTGTATATTTAATACTTAGTATCCTATTGATGAACATGATTGGTTTGGTGCTTGTTGATTAACTGATGATTTGGTGAATTGTTGATTTGAGGTATAACTATTGTGGAGGTTGTTGTGATAATGAGGTGTTTTGTGTTAAAAGCCTAGGATTTGTGAACTATGATTCTTAGTTGAATTTTGGTTGTTGGATTTGAATATTGTATGAGTATAATTGTTGATTTGAGGTGGATTTATTGTGGTGATTGTTTTGATGATGAGGAAGGGTATGTTGAATTGAAAAGAATGCAGGTTTAGACCCGAAAAGGGTGGTAAAGCCCGAGTTTTAGAGGAGATACTACCGAAATTTTATAAAAATTAGAGATTTTACTTATATGAATATTTAAAAAGATTTAGATTCAAAGGTTATATGGTTTGATTTTGAGTTATTAAGAAAATGAGCATATTTAAAGTTTGATTCATTTAGAAAAGAATGAATTAAGTTTTGAATTAGAACTATTGATGAACGGAATAGGAGGTGTGATAATGAAGGATAAGGATTGAATACGTTTGATGTATGATGATGAATGAGATGCAATTGAGAATGGTGTGGATGTTGATAAATTATAATTGAATTATTTATATGGCTTATGAATTTGAATAATCTGAGATAGGAGATTCCCAGGATAAAGTGTCGTGGCTTGCCACCACGTGTACCAAGTAGAAAACTCGATACTCTGTTGACCCTATGACGTAAGTGTGACCAGACACTATTTAAATTTTCGGGAATGTTACCCCTATTGAGCAATACTGATTATTTGAGATAAAGCTATGCATGGACTCTTGGGAATGCATGTCGGGGGACAGTCTAAGTACAATTCAGACTTGTCGGGTTGGCTGGATAATCGACAGATAAGCCTCATCAGCTATAGGATAAGCATGCATCATATGCATATTACTTGAACTACTTGCTTGTGCTTTAATTGGGTGTGCCTAAATGTACTTGTCATGTTAAATGTATATTTGTTAACTGCAGTATTTGTAACCTTCTTGTGCTTGCCTTTATCTATTTAAATGTGTGTGAAATTCATGATGGTGTTGGAGGTATGGAGGAATGGTAGTATGAGACTTAGATGTAAGATTAAGCTAAATTAGGTTTAGGTACTTTTAGAAAGCCACCTTTTATGGCTTCTGTTTAATACTTTAAGCTCTATAATCTGAGTGTCGGCGTTCTAGGATTGCCTCTGGCATTCCCAGGACCTTATATATTATGTGTGTGGCACATTTACAATACTGAGAACCTCTGGTTCTCATTCCATACTATGTTGTTTTTTTTAGATGCAGGTCGAGAGGCATCTCGTTAGGCATCTGGACTCTTGAAGTGGAGTGGTTACTGGGTTATTTTGTTATGCTATGATGTATATATATGTACTTAGCTTTCTCTCCACATAACTTATTCCTTTTGATCCTCGTAGAGGTGTATGGAGAGGCAGGATTTTGTTTATGTACATTTGGGTTTTGGATATGTATATATATGTATATATGTGTGTATATTCTCCGGCCAGTCTTGACTTTGCAGGCTGAGTCAGGAGCTCGTTATTTTGTATCTTTGACTCTATGTTCCTGTTTTGGGTTACTTTACACTTGGCAGCTGTAGCTTTCTTAGCACGCGAGTTAACTCATTTCTCAAGCGTTGCGCTTTTATTTCGCGATTTTTATCTCCTCTATTCTTCAAGGCTCCTAGCATATTATAATTCTTCTGCTATTATATATATACATTTTATTTTAGATATCGTAATACCACACCACCTCTGTTTTACAACTTAAGCGTAAAGCTCTGTGTGGTAGGGTGTTACATTTCACATGACCGGTTGCCTTTAATTTTGCATATAACTCTAGAAAGGCATGTGGGCCCATTCATAAAATATCACGACACATATTAGTTTCGCGCAACTGTTGTAACAGAGTGGCTCGAATCTCTTCTCTCCCAATAATGTGATCTCTTATGGGTTTCTCAACTTTCTTGGCCATCACCTTCAGTAAATATAACATTTAGACAGTATAACACAATATTGTTATTGTACAAAGTTGCTTATCCCTCTTCCAATTTTTTTAAGAACAGTTAATAAATGTTCTTGACTCTCAACAGTATATATAAGTCCCTAATTTCCTATAGAAACAGCTAATCTATGCTCTTGATTTTCAACCGTAATAGGATTGCATATTTGGAATAATTCAAAATCATCAAAGAAAATGTTTTCCATGTCGTGCTTACAGTTAAAATTATGCAGTAAAACAACTTCCAATCTTCATCACCAACGTATATTACATGCTCAAACTACAAAAATAATTAAACCATGTTTAAAGCAAACAGTGAACGAAAAGCAATTCTTTTTTTATATTTAATGAATTTTAAATTTAGATCCTGCAATACCATTTTTGGGTACAAAAGCCAAAACTTAACATTAACAACAATAAAATAAACAATGTGCATATGCAAACGATTAAATACCCATATCTAAAATAGATAAAACCCTAACATTTTATTTGTAACCAATAGATTTAAAAAGTTTTGGACTTTTTAGTATCACAACTTTTGATTTCTTAGTTATCATAGAACAGAACAAAATATCGCGCTCAAATCACAAGGCTGGTAGCTCAATGCAAAAAGGAAAGGATAAACTAAAAAGATAGAGACAATAATACTATCAATACAAATTAAAGATAAAAAATTTTCAAGAACTACCACAGATTTCATACTACAGAAGTAGTTTCACATATGAAGGAAAAGAAAGAAAAACGACAACTTTTTCATATCAGAGATCGTAAAACCCTAACCTATTTGTGTAAGGTTAGACTGAGAATGATTGTAGTACAATGTTGATAGTAACAGCAAGGTTGAAGAAGAAATACACTCTGATTTTGTGGTGGAAACAGAACTTTAATGCTTTTATGTGATACTCAACTTTGCCATCTTATGCAGAAGAACTATGTTCTATTTTTTGTTCTCTTTTTTTTATAAAAGGGTAAATGTGAGATAATGTTCTTGGGTTTTGTTTTTCTCTCAGTTTTCTATCCATAATTGGGAAGAAAAATTTTAGGTGGGACCCACTTTCAATTTTAAACTATTTCAGTTTTCCATTAAAAATTTCATTCTAAACAAACAAGGAAAAATAAATGTTTTTCCTCTCACTTCCTTCCTTTTATTTTATTTCCGTTGATTTTCATTCAAAACAAACAATAGCTAAGGCTTCAGCCTCTTCCTCTTTTTCTCTCTATTTTCTTTCTTCTCTCGCTAATTTTGTTTAATATGATTTGATGTGAAAATTACGAGAGTGGTGAAAAAAGAAAGCGTATGACTTATTAGAATTAGAGAAGAGATAAGATAGAATTTCATTATCTTAGTAATTGCTTAGTGGGCATTCTTAACTCTAATTAACCTTGGTTATTTTTCTAAAAAAGTTAATTAATGGGAGTGCTAGAAAAAGAGGGGGGAGTTCAGCCATGAAGAGAGAGAGAGAGAGAGAGAGAGAGAGAGAGAGAGAGAGAGAGAATTTTGATGTTTAAAATAGTGTACTAGGGTTAGGTTTATCTTAAGGTAGTTTCATCACATGGTATAAAATATTAGGTAGAAAACAGTTATTCATGAGAATAGAGAATAAAAATGAGTGATTAAAAATTGTCCTTAGAAAGAGAATTACCAAAGTAATAATTAATTTTCTATTCACAAGATTTATGATTTTTCATAAAATTAATTAATTAACTTGGTTTGACTAAGACCGGTATTAATTATGATCCTAATTTTAGAATATTTCTAGAATATTTTAGAGAGGGTAATAGATAAAAATATATGTGAAGTTAGAATTTTTATTTTATTTATAATTTTTGAATTTTTTTTGGTGAAAAAACAAGTTTTTACAATATTTATAGTGAGCAACTTATATCCTTATTATTACTTGTTCCCACTGCAATACAAGTTTTTTGAGTAAAGATACAAATTGGTAGAGACTATCGATCGGTGTTGTGAAGGTGTTAAGATGTGAACTTGACTGAATAGTTATAGCAATCTAATATTATCTTATGTTTAAATAACTAATTTAATTCAAGTATAATTTTCAACCCAATAAGATGCAATATCACAATATCGTTAATAAAGTTTTACTAAATTTAACTATGTATATGTTATATTTTGATGTGGCATCATCATGTCTTCTTTTGAAGTTATATGACTCTCAACTCTTATATATGTTTTAAGCATATGTGAAATTACTTAACAATAAATGACTATTTCTGTGTTATTTATTCAATTATCTTGTATTACTCTTCA
Source organism: Arachis duranensis (assembly GCF_000817695.3). Taxonomy (NCBI): domain Eukaryota; kingdom Viridiplantae; phylum Streptophyta; class Magnoliopsida; order Fabales; family Fabaceae; genus Arachis; species Arachis duranensis. The sequence continues at coordinate 72,661,302 of NC_029777.3, forward strand.
ATTATTAACTTAGTAAGACTTTTTCTTGCATATAAGTAGGTGAACACTAAAAAAGTAACATCCCATTTCATTTCATTTGCACAAATTTTTAATCCATCATATTGCCAACTTAGGCAAATACAAAATACAAATTTGAATTCATAACATATACCATTTAGAACTTGCCAATTATAACTCCAACTACAAATATCATTATCAAGAAAAAAACATTTAAGAAACTTATTCTTTCTCACTCCTTTAATTTTTTGTACCCGCTATTTTTGAATTTCAATTCCAATTCGAATAATTTTTCTTCCAACTCCTTATATTTGTCGCTGCCATATAATTTTGATTTTGAATTTTTCTTTGAACACCAAAATGAGCAGCACTACCAAGATTTTCAAATACAGAGACATCATATTCATCAAGCCATGAATAAAAATTGAAGTGATCTTTTTTAGTCTACAACAATAAATATACAACATTAACATTGACTTCATTATTATTTAACGAAAATTTAAACACAAATTTCACAATATCATAAAATATGAGCATTGAAAGAGAATTCACATTTGGGTTTCGATCTATTCCATATATGAAGAGAATTCATAAACACCGTTTTTACAGAGGACAACAAATCTCCTACGGCAATTGTCAACACTCCCAACAAACCCAACGCTTCCACTCCAACTTTGGTTGTCGCCTCCATTTCCTTTAGCTTGACCCTTGCTCATTTTTTAGGGTTTCACTGACTGATCACTCACTCGAACAATGGCTCACGAAGAAGAACAAGTTCTTGTTAGATATTTTATAAAACCAGTAATTTACGTACCTCCAGCCATTGCCAATAAATTCTTTGATTTAATTTAGAACTTCCAATTCTTGAATCACAGAGCCAGATAGAATTAAAGTGTGTTTTTCTTGTTATTGTGTAATGAGAATTGGGGACCCAAACTTTATAAAATTTATGAACAGTTGTGTTCTTTCCATCAAAGAACAGACCAACTGCCAATATAATTAATCAATAATTACAACACCACTCAAACTAATTTCTATATTAACAAATTGGACCACAATTAGAATAAATATTCTAATATTCTCTCACTTGGTCCAACATTTGTTACGTATAGATTGTAATTACATACTATGCTTAAAAAATTAAGACAAATTACACGAATCATAGCGGTAGGTTCTCATTAATCGAGTATTACCTTCTATGTATTACAATGTAACATCTCCTAATTGAATAAACTCTTTATGTGGTATTTCTGTAGGAATAAGCCCAATGCTTATTCTAGGTCCTTCAATGAATTTTATTTGTCATTTTCAATCATGTATGCGCATATATACTAACCAAATGAGAAACTAACAATAATAAGAATTTCATATCCAAATATGTCATATGATATAACATAAGTCATATAAGCGACGTTACAGAAATAAACTCATACTAGTAACAGGATCCTTAAACAATCTTGGTGGCATGCCTTTTGTCAAAGGATCAGCTATTATCTGTTTAGTACTAATATGCTCTATCTGTACCTCATTAGACCTAACTCGGTCTTTAATGGCTAAGTACTTAATATCGATGTGCTTACTTCGACTACTACTTCTATTATTGTTAGCCATAAATACAGCAGTTGAATTGTCACTGTATATTCTCAATGGCCTAGAGATGCAATCCATAATATTTAGCCTAGAGATGAAATTGTTTAACCAAACATCTTGTGATGTAGCCTCAAAACAAGTAATAAACTCAGCTTCTGTGGTAGAAGTGGCTACAAGTGATTGCTTTGCACTCTTCCAAGATACTGCTTCATCAGCAAGCATAAAGATGTATCCTGACGTTGACTTTCTAGAATCAACACATCCCGCCAAGTCTGAATCTGAGTATCCAACAATTTTCAAATTGTCGATTTGTCTATATGTAAGCATGAAGTCCTTGGTCCCTTGAAGGTACCTTAAGACCTTCTTTGTAGCTCTCCAATGGATAATTCCTGGATTACTTTGATATCTCCCTAACATGCTAACAGCAAAAGCAATGTCAGGTCTTGTACAGACCTGAGCATACATTAGGCTTCCAACAGCTGAAACATAAGGAATATTTTGCATTTGTTTCTTTTCAAGTTCATTTTTGGGACATTGATCTAAGCAGAATTTGTCACCTTTCACAATAGGTACAACACTTGGTGAACAATTTTACATTTTAAACCTCTCAAAAACTTTATTAATATAGGCTTCTTGAGATAAACCTAAAATTCCTTTATGTTTATCTCTGTGAATCTTTATGCCAATGACATAAGATACATCACCCATATTTTTCATATCAAAATGTCTAGAGAGAAATTGTTTCACTTCATGTAAAAACCCTAAATCATTTGTTACAAGCAAAATATCATCTACATATAAGATGAGAAATATGATCTTACTCCTACTAACATTGTGATATATACATTGATCAGAAATATTCTCAATGAACCCAAATGAAGAAATCACATTGTGAAACTTCAAATACCACTGTCGGAAAGTCTGCTTAAGACCATACATTGCTCTATTTGAAAATTCCATGTCGAAGTGTGCTACCAATGCCATAATGATGTGAAAAGAGTCTTTCTTTGAAACAGGAGAAAAGGTTTTCCTGTAGTCAACTCCTTCCCTTTGAGTAAATACTTTGGCAACAAGTCGAGCCTTGTAGCGCTCAATATTGCCTGATGAATCCTTCTTGGTTTTAAAGACCCATTTACAGCCAATGGTCTTTTTCCCATCAGGAAATTCTACAAGATCCCAAACTTGGTTATCCGCCATAGAATTCATTTAATCCTTCATAGCATCTAGCCATAAATTGGAATTATGACTTTTCATTACTTGTGAAAATGTCGTTAGGTCATTTTCATCACAAACATCATAGTCAGACTCAGCAAGGTACACTACATAGTCCCTAGAAATTGCAGGCTTTCTTATTCTTGTTGATCTTCTTAATGTTGCATCATCAATCTCTTGTAAAGGTAGTGGCATAACAGGTTCTCCCTTTTCTTGAAGTTGCTCTTGAGCAATATGTTCTTGAACAATATTTTCATTATGAAAAGTTTGATCTTCCACCATATGATCTACTTGAACATTATCTTCATGATGTGGAACATTAGTAATAGGTTGTTCTACATTGACCCTATCTGTATGGGCATTGTATTGAACAATCACTCTTGTACATGGAGAGGCTTGACAAACATTATCATTCTCAACAACTTTAAGAGGATGATTTCTCCCTCTTTCCACATCATGCTCTAAAAGCCTTGCATTTTTAGATTCAACTATTTTACTTGAATGGGAGGGACAATAAAATCTATAACCCTTAGACTTTCTGCAGAGCTGATAAAATAAGCACTTATCATCCTTGGGTCCAACTTCCTTTCTTGTGGATTATAAACCTGAACTTTAGCAGGACAACCCCAAATGTGTATATGATTCAAACTAGGTTTCCAACCTTTCCATAGCTCAAATGGCGTTTTAGAAACTGTCTTTGTTGGAACTCTATTTAATATATATGCAACTGTCTTAAGGGCTTCACTCCACAAGGATAAAAGAAGATTGGAGTTGCTAAGCATACTCCTCACCATATCTAGCAAAGTCTTATTTCTTCTTTCAGCTACACCATTTTGATTTGGTGTGCCAGGCATGGTGTATTGTGCCACAATACCATGCTCTAGAAGATACTTTGCAAATAGATCAGGTGCTTGTCCACTTCCAGTATATCTCCCATAGAATTCTCCATATCTATCTGATCTCACGATCTTAATTTTCTTTCCACATTATTTCTCTACTTTAGCTTTATAAACTTTAAAAGCATCCAATGCCTCATATTTATTATGAAGCATATAGAGATACATATATCGTGAATAATCATCAATAAAGGAGATGGAGTATTTCTGACCACTTAAGGACATATCAGGACAACATATGTCAGTATGAATTATTTCTAATATGTTAGAACTCCTCTTGGCACCTTTTTTAGACTTTTTGGTTTGCTTTTCCTTAATGCAATCCACACAAGTATCAAAATTAGTAAAGTCTAGAGGTTCAAGAACCCCATACTTACTAATTTCTTCATTCTCTCAATAGAGATGTGTCCCAACCTTCGGTGCCACAACATGGAGGATTTTTCATTCATACCATTACCATGCATAACCATAAGACCAGATGGAACATTATTAGCTAAATAGACTTTAAATAAATCACCAATTAAAATACCACGTCCAATAATATTAGAATTTTTAATAATGTCAACAGAATCATCATAAAAATTTATACATAATCATTGTTTTATAAGCTAAGATAAAGACATCAAATTTTTAGAAAAATCTAGAATATAAAAGGTTTTTTCTAAATCTAAAATACAACCATTACTTAATACAAGCCTAAATGTTCCAACAGCTTCCACAAGTGAACGCATCCAATTGTCCATATAGATGCTTAGTTCACTTCCTATTGGTTTCCTTTTCCTTATGAAACCCTGCATGGTATTTGAAATATGAATTTTAGCACCAGAATCGATCCACCAAGTGTCATGATATATTTCAACAAAATTAGATTCAAAACACACTGAAGGAATAAGATCACAATGGTTAGTACTTTTCTTTTCAAGCCAAACTTTAAATTTTGGGCACTCCTTCTTCATGTGTCCTTTCTTTTTACAAAAGAAACAACGTGCACTTTCTTTCTTCATAGGATAGGATACAATATCCTTTCCTTTCTTCTTATGTTCTTGCTTTTTACGACCCTCATTTGTCACAAATAGTGCACTTTCACCAAATTCATGAATTAGCCTTCCTTCCTCTTGCACACACATCACCAGTAATTCATTAATGGACCATTTTTCCTTATGTGTGTTATAAGAAATCTTAAATGGTCTGTACTGGGCAGGAAGAGAATTCAGAATAAGATGCACCAAAAATGAGTCAGAGATCTCAACCTCTAAAGCTTTCAGTTGTGCTGCAATGTCTCCCAACCCTATGATGTGTTCACGCACACCTCTTATGCCGGTAAGCCTCATAGATAACAATTGTACCATTAAGGTGCTTGCAAGTGCCTTACTAGAAGACTCAAACTGTTCATCAATAGCCTTCATATAATCCTTGACATTCCTACAATCAGGAATTGAACCTTGGATACTAACTGAAATATGAGACTTAATGAACATTATACTTACACAATTGGATTTCTCCCACCGTTCGTATAATGCTACCTCACCTTGAGAACTAGCATCAGTAGGTATCGGAGGCTCTTCTCTACGAAGACAATAGTCAAGGTCTGCACACCTTAAGTGAAAGAGAATCTTATCTTTCTAGTCTTTATAGTTGTCACCACATAACAAATGAACTTCAGATACAGTTTCAGATATCATTACTACTGCAAATAATAAATTATGCTAACATTACTCAACTTTAAATAGGCACATCAAAATCCATAACATATGATAATACATGCCAATGCAAGTCATATAAAAATAAATATGAATTATAATGTCATTAAAATCTACCTGTGGGTAAAGATTTTAACAGACATAATATTCACTATTGATGAGCGGATAATTTATACGCTTTTTGACATTGTTTTTAGGTAGTTTTTAGTAAGTTCAAGCTACTATTAGGGATGTTTTCATTAGTTTTTATGTTAAATTCACATTTCTGGATTTTACTATGAGTTTGTGTGTTTTTCTGTGATTTCAGGTAATTTCTGGCTGAAATTGAAGGACTTGAGCAAAACTCTGAAAAAGGCTAACAAAAGGACTGCTGATGCTGTTGGAATCTGACCTCCCTGCACTCGAAATGAATTTTCTGGCGCTAAAGAACTCCAATTGGCGCGCTCTCAACGGCGTTGGAAAGTAGACATCCAGAGCTTTTCAGCAATATATAATAGTCCATACTTTATTCGGAAATTGATGACGTAACTTGGCGTTGAACGCTGCTGTCTGGAGTTAAACGCCAGAAACACGTCATGATCCGGAGTTGAACGCCCAAAACACGCTATAACGTGGAGTTCAACTCCAATAAACGCCTCAGCTCGTGGATAGATTAAGCTCAGCCCAAACATACACCAAGTGGGCCCCGGAAGTGGATTTATGCATCAATTACTTACTCATGTAAACCCTAGTAGCTAGTTTATTATAAATAGGACTTTTTACTAGTGTATTAGTCATCTTTTGACCATTCGGTCTTTTGATCACCTTCATGGGGGCTGGCCATTCGGCCATGCCTGAACCTTTCACTTATGTATTTTCAACGGTGGAGTTTCTGCACACCATAGATTAAGGGTGTGGAGCTCTGCTGTACCTCAAGTTTCAATACAATTATTATTACTTTCTATTCAATTCTCTTCTATCCTTATTCCAAGATATACGTTACACTTAAATTTGATGAATGTGATGATCCGTGACACTCATCATCATTCTCACCTATGAACGCGCGTGACGGACAACCACTTCCGTTCTACCTTGGGCCGGGCGCATATCTCTTAGATTCCCCAACAGAATCTTCGTGGTATAAGCTAGAATTGATGGCGGCATTCATGAGAATCCGGAAAGCCTAAAACCTTGTCTGTGGTATTCTGAGTAGGATTCTGGGATTGGATGACTGTGACGAGCTTCAAACTCGCGAGTGTTGGGCGTGATGACAAACGCAAAAGAATCAAAGGATTCTATTCCGACATGATCGAGAACCAACAGTTGATTAGGCATGCTGTGACAGAGCATTTGGACCATTTTCACTGAGAGGATGGGAAGTAAGCGCATAGGACCATTTTCCCGAGAGGATTAAAAGTAGCCATTTATGATGGTGATGCCCTACATACAGCTTGCCATGGAAAGGAGTAAGAAGGATTGGATGAATGTAAGAAGAAAGTAGAGATTCGAGAGGAAGCACAGCATCTCCACATGCCTATCTGAAATTCCCACCATGGAATTATATGAGTAACTATTTACTATCTTATTTTCTGTCTATTATTTAATCCAATTACATTTGACCCTATAAATCCACTTAACTGAGATTTACAAGGTGACCATAGCTTGTTTCATACCAACAATCTCTGTGGGATCGACCCTTACTCACGTAAGGTATTACTTGGATGACCCAGTACACTTGCTGGTTAAGTTGAACGGAGTTGTGAAAAGAAAGTGTTGAGTTAGTTTTTAGGCACATGCCAAAGAGCCATTATTGTTGATCACAATTTCGTCCACCAAGTTTTTGGCGTCGTTGCCGGGGATTGTTCGAGTATGGACAACTAACGGTTCATCTTGTTGCTCAGATTAGGTAATTTTCTTTTTGTTTTGTTTTCAAAAATTTTTCAAAATTTTTTTCCTTTTTTTCGAAAATAAATAAAGAAAATACCAAAAAAATCATAAAATCATAAAAACCAAAAAGATTTTGTGTTTCTTGTTTGAGTCTTGAGTCAATTTTTAAGTTTGGTGTCAATTGCATATTCATATTGTTCTTGCATTTTTTCGAAAAATTCATGCATTCATGGTGTTCTTCATGATCTTCAAGTTGTTCTTGGTAAGTCTTCTTGTTTGATCTTGATAATTTCTTGTTTTGTGTCTTTTGTTGTTTTTCATGTGCATCTTTGCATTCATATTTTCCAAGCATTAAAAATTTCTAAGTTTGGTGTCTTGCATGTTTTCTTTGCATAAAAAATGTTTCAAAATATGTTCTTGATGTTCATCATGATCTTCAAAGTGTTCTTGGTGTTCATCTTGACATTCATAGTGTTCTTGCATGCATCATGTGTTTTGATCCAAAATTTTCATGTTTTTTGTCATAATTGTGTTTTTCTCTCTCGTCATTAAAAATTCAAAAAATCAAAAAATATATTTTCCTTAATTTTCTCTTTTCTCTCTCATAATTAAAAATTCAAAAATAAAAAAGAATATCTTTTCCTTATTTTTCTCATAATTTTCGAAAATTTGAGTTGACTTAGTCAAAAATTTTAAAAAATTAGTTGTTTCTTACAAGTCAAGTCAAATTTTCAATTTTAAAAATCTTATCTTTTCAAAATCTTTTTTAAAAATCACATCTTTTTCATTTTTTTAATAATTTTCGAAATTTTAAAAATTTATTCTCAAAATCTTTTTCTTATCTTTTTTTTTTCAAAAAAAAAATTGAAACTTTACTAACAATTAATGTGATTGATTCAAAAATTTGAAGTTTGTTACCTTCTTGTTAAGAAAGGTTCAATCTTTAAGTTCTAGAATCTTATCTTGTAGTTTCTTGTTAGTGAAGTAAGTAATTTCAAATTTTTGAATTAAATCTTTTTATCTTTTATCTTATCTTTCTCAAAATTTTATCTTTTTCAAAATTTGATTTCAAAATATCTTATCTAACTTCTTATCTTCTTATCTTTTCAAATTTGATTTTAATATCTTTTTCAACTAACTATTTAACTTTTTGTTTGTTTCTTATCTTTTTCAAAACCAACTAACTACCTATCCTTCTCTAATTTTCGAAAATATCTCATCTCTTTTTCAAAAATTCTTTTTAATTGTTTTAAATTTTAATTTTAATTATATATTATCTTTAATTTTCGAAAATCACTAACCACTTTTTCAAAATTATTCTCGAAAATTTTCTATCTCTCCTCTTCTTCTATTTATTTATTTATTTACTAACACTTCTCTTCACTTCTCTTCATCTCAAATCACCACTTCTATCCTTACCCATTCTTCTTCACTCTTCTTCCCTTTCTTCTTCTACTAACATAAAGGAATAATACTGTGACATAGAGGATTCCTCTTTCTTTTCTTGTTTTCTTCTCTTTCATATGAGCAGGAACAGGGAAAAAGGCACTCTTGTTGAAATTGATCTAGAACCTGAAAGGACTCTGAAGAGAAAATTAAGAGAAGCTAAATTACAACAATCGGAGAGATTCATCTCAAGAATCCATAGTTCAGTAGTAGAGCATTTGACTGCAAATCAAGAGATCCCTGAGATACCTCAGGGGATACATGTTCCTCCACATAATTATTGGAAGCAACTAAGGATAAGAACACCAAAATCACTAGGGATCATGCAACAGAAGCAAGGAAGAGACATAAAAGAGCTCAAAAAACACCATTGGACCTTCAAGAAGGCGCCACCCTCACTCAGGTGGACTCATTCCTTGTTCTTATTTTCTCTGCTTTTTCGGTTTTTATCCTTCATGTCTGTCTATGTTTTGTGTCTCTACTTCATGATCATTAGTATGTAGTAACTATGTCTTAAAGCTATGAATAAATTCTATAAATCCTTCACCTCTCTTAAATAAAAAATGTTTTTAATTCAAAAGAACAAGAAGTACATAAATTTCGAAAATTGTCCTTGAATTTAATTTAATTATATTGATGTGGTGACAGTACTTTTTGTTTTCTGAATGAATGCTTAAACAGTGCATATTTTTTATCTTGTTGTTTATGAATGTTAAAACTGTTGGCTCTTGAAAGAATGATGAACAAAGAGAAATGTTATTGATGATCTAAAAAATCATGGAATTGATTCTTGAAGCAAGAAAAAGCAGTGAAAAAGCAAAGGCTTGCGAAAAAAAAGCAATGGAAAACAAAAGCTTGCGAAAAAAAAAGAAGAAGTGGCGAAAAAAATAGAAAGAAAAAGAAAAAGCAAGCAGAAAAAGCCAATAGCCCTTAAAACCAAAAGGCAAGGGTAAAAAGGATCCAAGGCTTTGAGCATCAATGGATAGGAGGGCCCAAGGAAATAAAATCCAGGCCTAAGCGGCTAAACCAAGCTGTCCCTAACCATGTGCTTGTGTCATGAAGGTCCAAGTGAAAAGCTTGAGACTGAATGGTTAAAGTCGTGATCCAAAGCAAAAAGAATGTGCTTAAACAAAGTGCTTAGGGCCACGGCCAAGACTCATAAGTAGCTGTGTTCAAGAATCAACATGCTTAACTAGGAAAGTCAATAACACTATCTGAACTCTGAGTTCCTAGAGACGCCAATCACTCTGAACTTCAAAGGAAAAAGTGAGATGCCAAAACTATTCAGAAGCAAAAAAGCTACAAGTCCCGCTCATCTAATTATAATTAATATTCATTGATATTCTGGAATTTATAATATATTCTCTTCTTTTTATCCTATTTGATTTTCAGTTGCTTGGGGACAAGCAACAATTTAAGTTTGGTGTTGTGATGAGCGGATAATTTATACGCTTTTTGACATTGTTTTTAAGTAGTTTTTAGTAAGTTCAAGCTACTATTAGGGATGTTTTCATTAGTTTTTATGTTAAATTCACATTTCTAGACTTTACTATGAGTTTGTGTATTTTTCTGTGAATTCAGATAATTTCTGGCTGAAATTGAGGGACTTGAGCAAAACTCTGAAAAAGGCTGACAAAAGGACTGCTGATGCTGTTGGAATCTGACCTTCCTGCACTCGAAATGGATTCTCTGGAGCTACAGAAATCCAATTCGCGCGCTCTCAACGGCGTTGGAAAGTAGACATCTAGAGCTTTCCAGAAATATATAATAGTCCATACTTTATTCGGAAATTGACGACGTAATCTGGCGTTGAACGCCAAATACATGCTGCTGTCTCGAGTTAAACGCCAGAAACACGTCATGATCCGGAGTTGAACGCCCAAAACATGCTATAACGTGGAGTTCAACTCCAATAAACGCCTCAGCTCATGGATAGATTAAGCTCAGCCCAAACATACACCAAGTGGGCCCCGGAAGTGGATTTATGCATCAATTACTTACTCATGTAAACCCTAGTAGCTAGTTTATTATAAATAGGACTTTTTACGAGTGTATTAGTCATCTTTTGACCATTCGGTCTTTTGATCACCTTCATGGGGGCTGGCCATTCGGCCATGCCTGAACCTTTCACTTATGTATTTTCAACGGTGGAGTTTCTGCACACCATAGATTAAGGGTGTGGAGCTCTGCTGTACCTCAAGTTTCAATACAATTATTATTACTTTCTATTCAATTCTCTTTTATACTTATTCCAAGATATACGTGGCACAACACTTTGATGAATGTGATGATCCGTGATACTCATCATCATTCTCACCTATGAACGCGCGTGATTGACAACCACTTCCGTTCTACCTTAGGCCGGGCGCATATCTCTTAGATTCCCCAACAGAATCTTCGTGGTATAAGCTAGAATTGATGGCGGCATTCATGAGAATCCGGAAAGTCTAAACCTTGTCTATGGTATTCCGAGTAGGATTCTGGGATTGAATGACTGTGACGAGTTTTAAACTCCTGAAGGCTAGGCGTTAGTGACAGACGCAAAAGAATCAAGGGATTCTATTCCAACATGATTGAGAACCGACAGATGATTAGCTGTGCTGTGACAGAGCATTTGGACCATTTTCACTGAGAGGATGGGATGTAGCCATTGACAACAGTGATGCCCTACATACAGCTTGCCATGGAAAGGAGTAAGAAGGATTGGATGAATGTAAGAAGAAAGTAGAGATTCGAGAGGAAGCACAACATCTCCACATGCCTATCTGAAATTTCCACCATGGAATTATACGAGTAACTATTTACTATCTTATTTTCTGTCTATTATTTAATCCAATTACATTTGACCCTATGAGTCCACTTAACTGAGATTTACAAGGTGACCATAACTTGCTTCATACCAACAATCTTTGTGGGATCGACCCTTACTCACGTAAGGTATTACTTGGATGACCCAGTACACTTGCTGGTTAAGTTGAACGGAGTTGTGAAAACAAAGTGCTGAGTTAGTTTTTAGGCACATGCCAAAGAGCCATTATTGTTGATCACAATTTCGTCCACCAACTATACTAACTAAAGTATTGAAACTAGAAAATAAAATACTACTTCTTAATACCTGTATGCTAATTAAGAAGTAAGAAATATTTTCTATTTCAATCTAATTATATGTGATTAACATAATAAATTTATGTGGGTAAGTTTATTATATAATTCACAACAATTACAAATATATCATATTAATATTTGTGTGATTTCTTTAAATATAATTATTATCAAGGATGCTGTGGCTACTCCTCAATAAATCATATATTAATCACAATATAATATACAGCGGAAGAATTTATATTGCAGTCAAATATAATCATCAAATAAATAAATTTAGTAATATGAATCATAAGAAAGTGAAGATGATCTAGTGGACAAATATTTTGGCAATATTTAAAAGATTCAAGTTCAAACCTCACTCCAACTAAAATTTGAATTTTTATAACAAATTTAAATTTTGAAACCCATCAACATCAACGTAAAACTAGCAAGCATTTAATGTTATATAACAACCCATCAACTTCAACGTAAAAGTAGCAAGCATAAAATCTATCCATTGAAACGAGTTCTTTCTGTCTTCTCTCTTCCATCGTCTTTCCTTTCTTTTTCTCTCTCTTTTTTTTTATATTCAAGGATAAAAAAAACTTATGGGAATTAGGGAAAATTATACTATTATAAAAAACAACTACGACACAAATTTAGAAGATTCCTTCTGGAAATATTATTTTTTATTCCCTCTTCTTATGGTACGTGATAAACCACTATTTTATGGTTTATCTTATGCTCAATTGAGTGGTTTTTATCAACTCTTTACTCACTTATTCATACAATTCGCATGTTTTACATTTTTCTTCCTGATTTTGTGCTATGATTGAAAACATGCTTCTTTGATCTTATATTTACTTATTATTAATCCTCTCTTATTACCATTAGATGCCTTGATATGTGTGTTAAGTGTTTTCAGATATTATAAGGTAGGAATGGCTTGGAGGATGGGAAGGAAGCATGCAAAAGTGGAAGGAATACAATAAGTTGGAAAAATTGCTAAGAAGTGGAAGGAATACAAGAAGTTGGAGAAACTGCTAAGCTGTCCAGCCTGACCTCTTCGCACTCAAACAGCTATAACTTTAGCTACAGAGATCCAAACGACGCGGTTCTAGTTGCGTTGGAAAGCTAACGTCTGGGGCTTCGATTTGATATATAATTTACCATAGCTGCTCCGCCGCCAGGCGACGCGAACGCGTGAATGACGCGCCTGCGTTGCATCTGCAAACTGCAATCCGTGCGGGCGCGTGGATGACGCCTCCGCATCACTTGGCCGCAACTTGTACGGACCAGAAAGCGCTGGAAGTGACTTCTAAGCTATATCTGACCCAGTTTTTGACCCAGAGAATACAGATTAGAGGCTATAAAGTGGGGGAATGCATCCATTCATGATCATGCTTTGATAATTCATAATTTTAGTTTTAGATGTAGTTTTTAGAGAGATAGGTACTCTTCTCTCTCTTAGGATTTAGGTAGGATTTTTAGAAATTAGAATTTAATTCGACTCTTCATCAGGTTCAATATTTCCTTTACTTTATATTTATCTCTTATTTTAGATACTTTAATGCTTTTATTGGTATTTGATTTATGTTGCCCAATTGGCTTATGAACTTTTCATGTTAAGATTATACATTATTGAGATGTTTTTAGATTTGTGATTTCAATTCAGCTTTCCACATTTTTGGTCTTGGTTAAGAAATCAGTCCAAAACACACTTTTTCATAACCAATAATAAGAACATACCTCCCTGCAATTCCTTGAGAAGACGACCCGAGGTTTAAATACTCGGTTATCAATTTTAAAGGAGTTTGTTACTTGTGACAACCAAAACTTTTGTACGAAGGGATTTCTGTTAATTTAGAAGCTATATCTACAACGCGAATATTTTTATAAATTCTTTACTAGCAAAAATCCTAACGTCAAAAATGGCTNCCATTGCTGGGGAATTGCAAACGTGTGCCTTATTATTGGTCATTGTAAATATTTTTCAAAAAAAATTTTCAGATTTTTATTTTAAAATTTTTATCTAAAAATTTTTCAAAAATCATCTCTTTTTCAAGATATTTTCTTTTTGTTAGTTTTTATTTTTTATTTTCTCCTACTACCATGAACTCTCACCTCTTTGGCTATGAGTCTGGTTACAATTATGTTGCAGGTAGAGGATATTACAATGAGAACAGGCATCGAGGTTGGAACAATCAAAGATGGGAGGAGCTACAAGGATTTGATCAACTCTCATGGCAACAACCACCTCCAATGGACTATCAACAACCATTCTGTGATGCATATCAAGGCAATGGCTATGGTGAGCA
>NC_029777.3:72675573-72678839 GCF_000817695.3 Arachis duranensis
TTATGAGCCATACTTAGAACCACCACCTCAATATACACCATCTCCTTATCATTATCAAAATGAACCACCTTCCTACCATGAACCCTTTCTCCCAACAAATGAACCCTCCTACCCGCCCCAAACCTCCATGGAGAAAGCATTTACCGATCTAAACTCTACTATACAAGCTCTCGCCGCCCGAATTGGACCATCAAATACCTTCAACAATCAACCTTCAAGCTCTAGTACACTTCCTTTTCAACCAGATAATGATCCACCATCCCATCACCACAATCCATGGAAGAGCACCCACATCCATCAATCCAAGAGCAAGATGATCCCCATGATGCTATTGATATGGAACAAGAGAGAGAGGATCATCTTCGCAAATCCATACGTCATAAGGAGCTAGAGGAGGCACTAAAGGTGAAGGTAAAAGAGACCCTTGATGGTGAAGGAGTAATTAAAGGGAGTTGTCATGGAAAGGTAATCATCAAAGAGGAACAAGAGTCAAGGGAACATTTCAAGGAAACAGTAGATCAATTTCATGCAACCCTTCATCAATTGGAGCAAGCAATAAATCAATTACCTTCCAGACGTTCGGACACTCAAGGAACCCCCATGGCTTCATATGGAGAATCTAATGAAGAACGTAGCATGAAGGAGACACTAGAGACTCCAGTGGACAATAAGGAGCATGACTTTGTACTGGAACAAGTGGAGAAAGCCATAATAGTTGCAGAGGAAGAAGTGGTTGAAGATTTAGGAGATGCAGAACCTTCACGGGAAACTCAAGTCACAGAACCCTCTTCTAAGGAGTTTGAATTTATTGTTGAGGAAGGTGTACAACCTCCAAGGCATATCATAGCTAAAGACTTTGAAGAGGTTGATCAAGAGATGGAGATTCAAGAAGAAGAAGCACAACCTCATATACCCTTGGTAAGCAATGAAGAGGAGATTGAATTGGAAGAGAGCTACCAAGAGGAAGAGGTTGAAATTGAAGAAGCTTGCAAAGAGGTGGTAATTATCAGAAAAGAGCACAAAGGAGTGGAGCTTGCAATTTCATTAAAAATACCTCCCCCTAAGTTGCCATCATCCTTCACAACATTCAAGTGGGTAAAATTCATATCCCTTAGCTTTCTAATTCCACTTGAATGTGGGCTACTAGAGACGGATGGTCAACTTAGAGCTCTTTGTGACATTAAGAGTAAGCAGAAGATGGCCAGTGGTAAGAATTGTCCTGCAAGGTTCATTATGGTTGGAAGCTTTAAGTTTAAATGCAAAGGTTGGTATAGAGCTCAACTGAATGGGTCTAGGAAGCTGTTTGGTCACTACAGTGAGAATTCAGATCACCTTTCACCCGGCTGGAAAAATGCAGATCAAGATAAAAACGGGTGTAAAAGTAAGGTTTGGGATCCTAGAATCTGTTCTGACATTTGTCACCCCGGGAGCCTAAGAATCTGTTTGAAGCTTCTTAAGGGCTTTACATGCCTAGTTTGGGACCCCGGAGGTTACTGGAAGTACAAACACTGGTAGGGATTCTTGGATGAATACAAGCATAAGCCACCATAACAGGGAGCTCACCAAATGTCCAACTTAAGGACTCTAACTAAAAGTGCTAGGTGGGAGACAACCCACCATGGTATGATCGTTCCTTTTTCATTTTTATTTAGTTTAATTTGTTTTCGAGTTTCGCGAGAGCGTGGCTGGAGGCGTGCCTTTAGCATAATTTGACCCCACGCGACCGCGTCGCTCACGCGACCGCGTCGCTCACGCGACCGCGTCGCTCACGCGACCGCGTCACCCACGCGACCGCGTGGCTCTGTAAATCGACATAAAAAGGTGTATGGCCGAACGTTGTGCTGGAATTGGGCTGAACTCGTGCTAGAAGCCCAAGTCCTCTGACGCGAACGCGTGCCCCACGCGGCTGCGTCGTTTTCCAAAAATGGCCATCCATGCGATCGCGTCACCCAAAATTTGGCAAAAATAAGATTTTGAACAGAGAGTTGTGCGAGCGCGAGGCTACCCTCGCGCCAGTAGCATATACCGTGTCACGCGACCGCGTGACTGACGCAACTGCGTCGATTAACTTAAAGCGTAAGTCACGCGACCACGTGCCCCACGCGTCCGCATCGCTTGCGCCGCACAGCTTAACCTTATTTGCCAAATATCTTATTTTCTCTTTCCCAATCCTAATTTTTCCTCCCCCCTTTCTTACTTACTTCTTCTTCCCTTCTTTCCCCTTCTCATTTCTCTTATCTTTCATTTTCTTTTACTTAATTGCCTACTTTCATTCATTGCATTATTTTCATTAATGTTGAAATTTTATTTGGGTCATTGTTTTTTTTTTATATTTTTGTGGATTATTTGACAATTATATATTATTTTTTTAAAGGGTGCTTGCATGTTCAATTTAATACTTTTCATACCTTATTTAATATGCATGCTTTATGTTTGTAAAAAAGCCCGTATGGCATCATGCACTTTTCTACATTATTCTATTCTACTATTCAATGCTTGCTTTTCACAAATTCTCTTTACTATTTTATTAATTAAATATAATTGTTAATACAAACGTTATTGTTAGTTTCTAACGACTAACAATACATTAAAGCTTTTGATGCTTGATCTATGCTACTCATGCCCTTGCCGGCATGCTAATAAACATCTTGCATCCAATACTCCCCATGCCTTGCTATATTTCCATTGATGAACTGATCACATGGAATCATGGCCATGTCTTTCATTCACTATTTCCCTTACTTGGCATGATTATCACTCGTACCACCCTCCACTTTGCTCTATCCCTTTGACTTCATGTCCTTTTCTCTTCTCTTTTTTTTAGGCTGGCCACCAGGAAGAGTAAAGAGAAAGACTCTACAACGAGCACTGGCTGAGGAACCACAACCCCCGCCACCTGCACATCTTTGCATGCACCGAGGACGGTGCAATCTTTAAGTGTGGGGAGGTCGATACCGATCTCCACGGGTTAGTTAGTCCTTTCTCAACACCAATTTTTGTTTTTTATTGTTGCATTTGCATGTTTGATTGCATATCTATTTGATTTTGTGCATATTTTACCACTTGGTTAAAGTAATATTTTCTTTTTCAAGAAATTTTTATAGTATTTCACTAATTTGAATAAAACTTTTTGAAACACTTGTATGAAGAAATATTATTTTGGAACATAGTTTAGAGCTCGAACACACAAAACCAGTGAGATTTTGAGCCTATTTGATTGGTTGCATTTTATCAACCAATATTTTATTTTTGGTGTGTGTTTTTCT
>NC_029777.3:72686349-72701927 GCF_000817695.3 Arachis duranensis
TTTAGAAAGCATGATTAGAGAAGAGTAGAGAGATTGACCCTAGACACTTGAGAGATTTGAGCGCATATACACTACCAATGAGGGTTCAATGCTTGATTCTATGTTCCTTGCTTTCATTAGCTATCTTCTTACAAGGTTACTTGCTTTTTATTCTGTGATTTGAATTAGTGGAATTTAATTCATATTTGTCTTGAAGAACTTATTTATTTTTAACCAAGTAGGTAGAAACATTTCTGCATGTAGTTGCATTCATATAGATAGGTTGCATTTCATACATCCTACCATTCCTCTTCATCTCTTTATAGTTTCTCTTGAACTTAGCATGAGGACATGCTATTGTTTAAGTGTGGGGAGGTTGATAAACCACTATTTTATGGTTTATCTTATGCTCAATTGAGTGGTTTTTATCAACTCTTTACTCACTTATTCATACAATTCGCATGTTTTACATTTTCCTTCCTGATTTTGTGCTATGATTGAAAACATGCTTCTTTGATCTTATATTTACTTATTATTAATCCTCTCTTATTACCATTAAATGCCTTGATATGTGTGTTAAGTATTTTCAGATATTATAAGGCAGGAATGGCTTGGAGGATGGGAAGGAAGCATGCAAAAGTGGAAGGAATACAATAAGTTGGAGAAATTGCTAAGTTGTCCAGCCTGACCTCTTCGCACTCAAACCGCTATAACTTTAACTACAGAGGTCCAAACGACGCGGTTCTAGTTGCATTGGAAAGCTAACATCCGGGGCTTCGATTTGATATATAATTTGTCATAGCTGCTCCGACGCCAGATGACGCGAACGCGTGAGTTACGCGGACGCGTGACCTGGCAGGAACGCAACCCGCGCGACCGCGTGAGCCATGTGGCCGCGTCACTTTTCCGCGACCTGTACGGACTAGAAAGCGCTGGAAGTGACTTCTGGGCTGTTTCTGACCCAGTTTTCAGCCCAGAGAACACAGATTAGAGGCTATAAAGTGGGGGAATGCATCCATTCATAATCATGCTTTTCATAATTCACTTTTCATGTTTTAGATGTAGTTTTTAGAGAGAGAGGTTCTCTCCTCTCTCTTAGGATTAGGATTAGGATTCCTCTTAAAGGATTTAGGATTTATTATTATTCCAACTTATAATTTTCTTCTGAACTCCATGTTTAATATTCCCTTTACTTATTTTCCCAATTTAATTTATGAACTCTTTTATGTTGAATTTGAATTTATGTTTAAACGTAGTTTGATCGCTTTATTTACATGAATGCTTTTAATTTAATTTAGATATTTTTTCTTTTGGCTTTGGTTGATTAATTGGTGACTCTTGAGTTATCAAACTCATTGTTGATTGAAAATTGGAATTCTTCAAGAATTGATTCGAGATCCAATAACTCTAACTTTTCCCAAGGAAAGACTGGGACTTGAGGATTTGAATTAATTCATCCACTTAACTTACCTTCATAGTTAGAGGTTAACAAAGTGAGAGAAAAATCCAATTCTCATCACAATTGATAAGGATAACTAGGATAGGACTTCCAGTTCTTATACCTTGCCAAGAGATTTTATTATTGTTAATTTATTTTACTTGTCATTTAAATATACCTGTGCCCATTGCCCAAACTTCAAAACCCCGATTTACAATCTTCATAACCAATAATAAGAACATACCTCCCGGCAATTCCTTAAGAAGACAACCCGAGGTTTAAATACTCGGTTATCAATTTTAAAGGGGTTTGTTACTTTTGACAACCAAAACGTTTGTACAAAAGAATTTCTGTTAGTTTAGAAGCTATATCTACAACACGAATATTTTTATAAATTCTTTACTAGCAAAAATCCTAACGTCAGTACGTCAACTTTAATTTCAATGGTTTTTCTTATTTCAAAATTCATACTATACATTCTTCTTTGAAAACAATTTATCAAAATAATACACAGTAATAAATTTTGAAATGGCAAGGCAGAGACAATTTGGCTCTGATACCACATGTTAGATATTTTATAAAATCAGTAATTTACGTACCTCCAGCCATTGTCAATAAATTCTTTGATTTAATTTGGAACTTCCAATTCTTGAATCACAGAGCCAGATGGAATCAATGTGTGTTTTTTTGTTATTGTGTAATCAGAATTGGGGACCCAAACTTTATAAAATTTATGAACAGTCGTGTTCTTTCCATCAAAGAATAGACCAACTGCCAATATAATTAATCAATAATTACAACACCACCAAAACTAATTTTTGTATTAACAAATTGGACTACAATTAGAATAAAAATTCTAATAGTTCTTAATAAAGAGAACTATTAGCAAATGTTTTCATTTTGTTTTAATTTTTTGTACCTCGCGGTCCCTGACAATTTTTGAGTTGCCAATGAAACACTTAACAGACACATCATAAACTTAACTAATCACGTAGGTAAATTATGTTAGCCCTCAATGCGAGACATAGATAAAAAGGTTGCTTTGTCTCATGAAGCACAGGAATAAGATCGATTTGAGCTCTTTTTTCATCACAAAGCGCTTTGTCCTTTGAAGTAATAGTTAGGGGCCAAATTAGGTGTTTACTCAGCATTTGAAATAGATTAATTTAATTTATTTTTTATTAATGTTATTTAATACAAACTTTTGAGATTTAAATTGAATTATCCATTAAAAAAATCTTTCACACACACATAAATATTCAAAAATCAATAGAAAAGCACGAAAACAGCTCTTTTAAAGTGCACAATGCATATTGCACTTTAGAGGTTAAAGTGCCTTCATATTTATCTTTTCAAATAATTAATGGTTGAATTATTTTATTCTTATAAGTTAGTCAATATCACTTTCTTTAAAAAAATGTATAAAAAAAATTTAAAATAGTGCAGCTTATTAACCACCTGTAATAAAAAAAATTGTAACTACCTATAAATTTTAGTTGATCACTAATTACTTAATTTCTTCAAGGGATCAAGTTCGATTTTGTCTCGTTAGGAGAAGCATTCAACCATATGGAACCAAGTTCTTGTTTTATCATTTGCATGGATGATACTATCACTTCATTTTATTTTATTTTTTTCTCACAACCATTTGGCAAATGTTGGACTTGCTCATCATTTATTTAAGTTAGGAACTTACATGTTTTTCAATTCAATAGCTTTAACATTTGTTTTGAGTGTTTTCAGTGGAATGTATTAGTTATTCCTGGATTTTAGAGTAGTTTTTCGGAGTAATGTATTTAGTTATTCATTGTAACATCATAACTTTTGTTGGATTTGATTAAAAGGAGAATGAGAAAATATTTGTTAGTGATAACATAATGACTAGTGTTCATAAAAATTTTCAAGTGGTTATATTATTTTGGTGAAAATTTTTTTAATTATGGTGGGAATGTTTTATATTTTCATTTAAAAAATTAATTAACTATTTATAAAAGGAAAATGATCTAAACTAT
This sequence comes from Arachis duranensis, assembly GCF_000817695.3. Lineage (NCBI taxonomy): Eukaryota > Viridiplantae > Streptophyta > Magnoliopsida > Fabales > Fabaceae > Arachis > Arachis duranensis. Next base: position 72,689,779 of record NC_029777.3, read on the forward strand.
TAATTATTTTCAGAATTAGGATGAATACCTTTTAAGGCAAATTTCTTTTATAAACATCCGGGGGACATTTTATGTAAAATTCAAAAAGAAAAATTGTTGGGTGAGATTTTTGAAAAAAAAAATTAAAAAGGAAATTGTAGATGCGATTTCTGAATTTCTTTTTACAACTAAATAATAAAAATCAGAAGGTGGATTTTTTAAAAAAAAAAGAGTTAAACAATAAAAATAGTTGAGCACGATTTTTGCATAACATCATACACATTTCTAACTAGTGCCACTGAAATCTGACACCATCCATAACAGTATATTTCTCACCACTTGTATCATGCTGTTGTCATACACACTCTATATTGAAAATAGTTTGTGACATTTTAATCTCAAGTAAAATATGCACTTTATAGGAGGTTGATTCGAGACCAAAATCTTTTAAAGTGAAGGAGTTAGTAAAATAATAAAGGAAGAGGGTAATCATTCTTAAATTAAGATTGTAAAACTCACAGGGCACCGGATTTGGTGGTCCCAAAACGTTTGGACCATTAAATAATCTCATAACAAAACATGTTTTTTAAGTTTTTTAATAACTGTTAAATAGTCATTTTTTTAATTTTAATTACAAATTAACCTCATATATTTTATTTAATTATAAAAACTATTTTTTATTTTATAAAATAATTATTTTATCATAAATCTATCATGTTTATTAACAATCAAGAACAAAAACAATAATGAATTAGATCTTCCATTGATCCTAATAAATTTTTTGGTCATTCCAATCGATTAAAAATTATATTTGATCCGTGATGTTCGTGATGAACCATAAAATCGTATTTGATTGAAAACCAATCGATTGGTTGCGATACCCAATCGATTGAATTCATGAAAAATACCAGGCACAGATACCGCATGGCTAATCAGTTGTTGGTTCTCACTTGTGTTGGAATAGGATCCAGTGATCCTTTTGCGTCTGTCACTATGCCCAACAGTCATGAGTTTGAAGCTCGTCACAGTCACCCCTTTCCAGATCCTACTCGAAATACCACAGACAAGGTTTAGACTTTTCGAATCTCAGGAATACTGCCAATTGATTCTAGCTTATACCACGAAGGTTCTAATCTCAGATTCAGATGCCCCATTGTCAGAGGAAAAATGATGTGAATCGTTGATTAGAGACCCAAGAGATATATATTCAAGCTTGTTTTCATGTAGAACGGAAGTGTTTGTCAGGCACGCGTTCATAAGTGAAAATGGTGATGAGTGTCACATTATAATCACATTCATCATGTTCTTGTGTGTGAACGAAATAAGCTAGATGGATTCTGCTCAGAATTCTCTGTCTGTTGCTGAGAGGATGATGGAAAAGGCTTGCCATTGCTAAACCTGTTTCTTCCACCATTATTATTGTTAAAGCCTTATTGAGGCTTTTGTTGATCATTCCATGAGAAATTTAGATGATTTTTCCATGAGGGATTATAGGTGTTTCCATAGACTTCACCCATGTAATTCAACTCTGCCATTGCAGGGTTCTCAGGATCATAAGCTTCTTCTTCAGAAGATGCTTCTTTAGTACTGTTGGATGCATTTTGCAATACATTCAGACTCTGAGAAATTATATTGACTTGCTGAGTCAACATTTTGTTTTGAGCCAATATGGCATTCAGAGCATCAATTTCAAGAACTCCTTTCTTCTGAGGCGTCCCATTATTCACAGGATTCCTTTCAAAGTTGTACATGAACTGGTTATTTGCAACAATTTCAATGAGTTCCTGAGCTTCTGCAGGAATTTTCTTCAGGTGAATAGATCCACCTGCAGAATGGTCCAATGACATCTTACACAATTCAGACAGACCATCATAGAATATATCCAGGATGGTCCATTCCGAGAGCATGTCAGAATGACACTTTTTGGTCAGTTGCTTGTATCTTTTTCAAGCTTCATAGAGGGATTCACCTTCTTTCTGCCTGAAGGTTTGAACATCCACTCTAAGCTTGCTCAGCTTTTGAGGAGGAAAGAATTTGGCTAAGAAAGTCGTGACCAACTTATCCCAAGAGTTCAGGCTATCTCTAGGTTGAGAGTCCAACCATATTCTAGCTCTGTCTCTCACAGCAAAAGGGAAAAGTATAAGCTTATAGACCTCGGGATCAACTCCATTGGTCTTAATAATATCACAGATCTGCAAGAATTCAGTTAAGAACTGAAAAGGATCTTCTGATGGAAGTCCATAAAACTTGCAATTCTGTTGCATCAGAGAAACTAACTGAGGCTTAAGCTCAAAATTGTTTGCTCTAATGGCAGGGATTGAGATGCTTCTTCCATGGAAGTTGAAATCTGGTGCAGTGAAGTCACCAAGCATCTTCCTTGCATTGTTATTGTTGTTGGGTTCGGTCATTACTTCTTTTTTCGAGATTCTCTATAAGGTTTTCTCTGGATTGTTGTGCTTTAGCTTCTCTTAGTTTCTTCTTCAGAGTCTTTTCAGGTTTAGGGTCAGCTTCAACAAGAATGTTCTTGTCCTTGCTTCTGCTCATATGAAAAAGAAGAGAACAAAAAATAATAGGGATCCTCTTTGCCCAGATATAGAGGTTCCTTTTTGTGAGTAGAAGAGAAAAAGAATAAGAAGGAAGAAGGAAGAAGAAAAATTCGAACACAGAGAGCGAGAGAGGGTTCGAATTATAAGAAGAAGAGAAGAGTGTTAGTGATTAAATAAATAAATAGATGAAGATGAGAGAGAGAGTTTTTGAAAATAATTAAAAGAAAAAGGGAAAATATTTTTGTTTTTATTTTAAAATTTAGTTAGAATTTGAAAATTAAGAGAAGAAATAAAATTAAAATTAAAATTTGAAACAATTAATTAACTAAGAGAATTTTGAAAAAGGGTGAGGAGTTTTCGAAAATTAGAGAGAGAAAATTAGTTAGGTGGTTTTTAAAAAAGATTTTGAAATTAATTTTTGAAAAGATAAGAAGTTAGAAAAAGATATTTTGAAATTAAAATTTGAAGAAGATATGATTTGAAAAAGATATGTTTGAAAAGATATGATTTGAAAAAGATATGATTGAAATTTATTTTGAAAAAGATTTAATTTTTAAAATCAGAATTAACGACTTGACTCACAAGAAATCAAAAGATATGATTCTAAAATTTAAGTTTGAATCTTTCTTAACAAGAAAGTAACAAACTTGAAATTTTTGAATCAAAACATTAATTGTTAGTATTAATTTTGAAAAATATGAGGTAAAAATAGGAAAAAAGATTTTGAAAAGTTTTGAAAAAGATTTTTGAAAATTTCAAAAAACAAAGGAAAAAATGAAAAGGATTTGATTTTGAAAAAGATTTTGAGAAGATAAATTTTTGAAATTAAAATCTTGACTTGACTAACAAGAAACAACTTATTTTAAAAATTTTTTACTAAGTCAACCCAAAGATTTTGAAATTTATGAGTGAAATAAGGAAAATATATTTTTTATTTTTTTTTTGAATTTTTTAATGAGGAGAGAGAAAAACTTAAAAATGACTCAAAACATGAAAATTTAAGATCAAAACAAAGAAAATATGCAAGAACACTTTGAATGTCAAGATGAACACCAAGAACACTTTGAAGATCATGATGAATATCAAGAACTTATTTTTGAAAAAATTTTAAGGAAAGAAACACATGCAAGACACCAAACTTAGAAATTTTTAATGCTTAGACACTAACAAACTAAAAATGCATATGAAAAACAACAAAAGACACAAACAAGAAAATATGAAGATCAAACAAGGATACTCATTAAGAACAACTTGAAGATCATGAAGAATGCAATGCATGAATTTTCGAAAATTTTTTTAGAAAAATTAAAAATATGCAATTGACACCAAACTTAAAATATGACTCTAGACTCAAACAAGAAACACAAAATTTTTGGTTTTTATGATTTTAAAATTTTTTATATTTTTTGAAATTATTTTGGATAAAGAAAATAAGAAACTCAAAATTTTTAATAAGAATTCCAAGAATCATGCAATGTTAGTCTAAAGCTTCAGTCTAAAAAGATTAGACATGGCTAGCCAAGCTTTAGCAAGACATTACATACAACAGCCAAATTGATGGGAATCAACTAGCTCCTGTGATGACAAAAGCATCATCTGAAACTCTAGAAATCATTCTTAAAAATTCTGAAAAACAAAATAAAAAGAAAAATACTTAATCTAAGCAACAAGATGAACCGTCAGTTGTCCAAACTCGAACAATCCCCGGCAATGGTGCCAAAAAACTTGGTGCACGAAATTGTTATCCCTTGGCATGGCTCCAAAAACTTGGTGCACAATACCATGATTTACACGTCTCTTCACAACTTCGCATAGCTGACCGGCAAGTGCACTGGGTCGTCCAAGTAATACCTTACGTGAGTAAGGGTCGATCTCACGGAGATTGTCGGCTTGAAGCAAGCTATGTTCATCTTATAAATCTCAGTCAAGCGGATTCAAATGGTTATGGATTTTTTGATAATTAAAAGATAAATAAACATAAAATAAAGATAGAGGTACTTATGCATTATTCCTTCTGAATCTCTGCTTTCCTACTGTCTTCATTCAATCATTCATACTCCTTTCCATGGAAAGATGTATGTTGGGGATCACCATTGTCAATGGCTACCTCCCGTCCTCTCAGTGAAAATGGTCCTCTACGGTTTCTGTACGGCTAATCAACTGTCAGATTTCTCGTCTCGGATAAAAAATACCAGGCACAGATACCTCATGGCTAATTAGCTGTTGGTTCTTAATTGTGTTGGAATAGGATCCAGTGATCCTTTTGCGTCTGTCACTACGCCCAACAGTCATGAGTTTGAAGCTCATCACAGTCACCCCTTCCCAGATCCTACTCGGAATACCACAAACAAGGTTTAGACTTTTCAGATCTCATGAATGCTGCCAATTGATTCTAGCTTATACCACGAAGGTTCTAACTTCAGATTCAGATGCCCCATTGTCAGAGGGAAAACGATGTGAATCGTTGATTAGAGACCCAAGAGATATGTATTCAAGCTTGTTTTCATGTAGAACGGAAGTGTTTGTCAGGCACGCGTTCATACGTGAGAATGGTGATGAGTGTCACATAATCATCACATTCATCATGTTCTTGTGTGCAAACAAATATCTTTGAATAATAATAAGCTTGAATTGAATAGAAGAACAACAGTACTTTACATTAATACTCGAGGAACAGTAGAGCTCCACACCTTAATCTATAAGGTGTAGAAACTCCACCGTTGAAAATACACAAGTGAAAATAGTCTAGGCATGGCCGAGTGGCCAGCCTCCAAGGCTAAGGAAAAACATTCCAAAGATGATATAAGGATAATCCAAAGATGTAAATACAATAGTAAAAGGTCCTATTTATACTAGACTAGTTACTAGGATTTACAGAAATATGTAAATGATGCAGAAATCCACTTCCAGGCCCACTTGGTGTGTGCTTGGGCTGAGCATTGAACCTTTCATATGTAGAGACTTTTCTTGGAGTTAAACATTAGCTTTTATGCCAGTTTGAGCGTTTAACTCCAGCTTATATCCTGTTTCTGGTGTTTAACGCCAGAATAGGGCAGGAAGTTGGCGTTTGAACGCCAGTTTGCATCGTCAAAACTCGGGCAAAGTATGGACTATTATATATTACTGGAAAGTCCAGGATGTATACTTTCCAACGCAATTGAGAGCGCGCCAATTGGGCTTCTTTAGCTCCATAAAATCCATTTCGAGTGTAGGGAGGTCAGAATCCAACAGCATCTGCAGTCCTTTTTCAGCCTCTAAATCAGATTTTTGCTCAGGTCCCTCAATTTCAGCCAGAAAATACCTGAAATCACAGAAAAATACACAAACTCATAGTAAATTCTAGAAATGTGAATTTTGCTTAAAAACGAATGAAAATATACTAAAAAGTAGCTAGATCCTACTAAAAACTACCTAAAAATAATGGCAAAAAGCGTATAAATTATCCGCTCATCAGCTTCTCAAAACCGAAAACAGAAGAGTAAAACTAGGAATGTTCTTGCACTTATCTTGCTGAATTTGTTGGATGAAGGATGAGAAAAGAGTGAAGAGATGAACTAGAAGGATTTATTCTTGAAGAAATGGAAAAGTGCTCCTTGAACTAGTGATATAAAAGTTGTATGAAATAAAGCTAACTCATGCTCTTTTTCTCACTAAGGATTTGTTTGGATGGGAAGATGGAAATATAAAGGAAGAAAATAGAAAGGAAAGAAAAGAAAAGAAAGAATTTGAATATATTTTTATTTTCTCTTGAGTTGTTTGGATGAAAGGAAAATAGAAAGAAAGAAAAGAAGAATAATTTCCTTTGTTTAGTTAGAAAGAAAATTAGGGAGAAAGAAGAATAAATTAGTAGTAAATGACACTTTTGTCCTTGTATTATAAAAAGGATATTTTATGAATATGAATTTATTATTTAATTTAAAATAATTAAAATAAAATAAAATAAAATAAAATATATTAATACAATTAATAATTTAAAGGTAGATCATGAATCATAGTTTTTTTATGTTAAATAAGTTTCAATCATATGAAATAAAATCATACATCACATAAAATATCACTTCATGCAACTTAAGACAAAATATAATGCATTATTTAAATTATTAAAAACATAACAACTCCAGTCCGATTCATGCAAAGCATGATGGATACTAATACAAATTTTATTGAATTCTCTTCGTACACATCAAAGGTAAAAAAGAAACTCTAAAACATGTGCTTGCTCTTTTAATAGTATATATATTTTGAAAGATTTGAAGTTTCATATATTTTATAGCTAACTCTTATAAATTTGTTATATTCAACAAAAAAATTATATGTTTTAAATTCCAACAACAATACTAATCTATTATCTAGTTAAGATATAACAACACAAATTTATCAACACTAAAAAATTTGCATACTACCTTTGGAATTCTAACACTCTCATTATAATCAACCATATAAATTCTTGTAGTTCTCAAGGGTCTATTAATCAAAGAGCAACTACAATAACACCAATATTATAATATGAAATTTTTTATGCATTAAATATATATTTTAGTCAAAATTCAAGATATATAACTATATATTCAAAATTCATAAGCATATACCAACTATAAGCTTCTTTTAAGACTCTGATAAGTATATTAATTACAAAATATAGAGGCTTTACTAAGATTATACAACATTAGATCCTAAAATCATAAACATGCACAAAATATATTTTACTATTACTGATTGTGTTCCTCTTAAATTGCACCAGCTTCCTTCATTAAGTCGTATAATGCACAGTGGCAATCTTCAAAGGGAACACCTAAAAATTCTCATTTTACTCTTTCATCTCTACAGAGAAAATGATAGCAACTCCAAAAGATCTCTTTGACAATACCCAATTTCTTTAACTCGTTATACACATCATTTTTAGAGTAAACTCGAGCCCTACTTTGTTTTAAGAATGTAATTCCTCTCTCAAAAGCTTGAGCTTGGATCTTGGCAACTTGAATTTGCCTTTCAGCAGTTAACGCTTACTTCGTAGCAATATCAAGTGATTTATCATAGTAATTATTCCCATCCTTCAACATATCTATCAATCCTTGAATACCTTTATTCATTCATTCCATATCAGCTTCAAATAAACCACTCATTGGTGTTTTACGCTTAGAACCTCTATGATTCCCTTGTGTTCCATTAGATTGGTTTGAGTTACCTAAATCAGGCTTTCCTCTGCAATAAAGCTAGTTGAATGAGTAGTGGGTTGCCAATCATTCCACTCACAGTCAAACCCCTAATATTCATCATCATTCAAATTAATTGTTTTCTTTATCTTGGCCATACTTTTATTTCTTTCTTTGGCACTTCCAGCAATATTTTCAGTTGCTCTGTGTTGACCGTATATAAAATATAATTTATCATAATGTTTGATGGGATTTCACATCCACTTTTTTGCATCTGGTCTTGCCTATATAAAAAGATAGATTCATATATGTTAATTTAATTATACGGTTTTCTTTCCTTAAGTTGTGAGTAGTTTCATAAATAAATATATATAAACTAATAGCTTCATGAAAATCTAGTCCTCACATATTAGTTATTTGTTTAAATTTTTTAGATGAAGGAAGCATATATTGTGTGTAAATATGACTCGTGAAGAATTCTAATCATTTAGAATCACAGGGCAAAATAATTTCATATTGTAACTTATCATGCGCAAAGGAATCTATAAGCTTTAGTAGCAACTTATCATGATATTAATTACCTTAATTAAGTCCGCCCAAACTTCAGTTTCAGCGGTAAAGAGTTTGGTATCTGGGTTCCATGAAAATCCACTTAAGTTATGAAAGAGATCATAGCAAACTCCAAAGTAATCCTTCAAAGTCTTCAGTCTATTCTTAAGATTATCTTTACGAAGATGGTTCCTGAATGAAGCTTTTAGAGTTGCAAGAATGTTGTTATATGCAGTTGTTGTAAAAATACCATCAACTCTATTTTCTTTGCTACATTCCTCAATCAAAGCATCAAGAAAAGCTGCATCCATTTCTTCAGTTGATCTTAAATTGTCTTTGCTTGATGTGTCACCTTGAAATGCCATCTTCTATGCCATTCAGTCTTAACCTGAGAAATTAAGAACTAAATTATAAAAACAATCTTCTATAAAATAACTCCAATGGAATAATAATATAAAAAGTGTTAATAATGAATTCATCAATTAACCAGGAATATTACCATCAGAAGTAAGTCCTATAATACAAGTAATTTAATTAATTTTAGAAAATGATTATCATCATAAGTGAATGTTTCAACTACACACTTCATACATAGTAATATCATGCTTTTCACAATACTCATGGGTATTACACCTTTCAAAATATTAGTTTGACACATAATAGTCATAACATTCACATGATATTCATACATTACATTTACTTTGCTTCAAAAAATTTCATTCCACATCATAAGGATGAAGGTTCAAATAAGTCTCATCTTTCTATTTGATAGTTAGCCCACATTTGAGCCACCATGTTATTCCTAAGCGCTGCACCTCACCTGTAATCTTCATTTACTTCTTATCTTTCCTCATTAGTGGCTTTTGGATTATTATTTTGTAATTCTCGATCGACTTGAGAAATTAAGTGTTTGTCAGGATCTACACCCATAAAAAAGTTGTGGAGTATAATGCATGCTAAGGACAATGTCAACCATAACCTCTACGTCATAATATGGTTCTATACCACCTGCTATAATTGCAAATCTTTTTTTCAAAACTCTAACGGATGGTTCGATTACATTTCGTAACGAAGAATGACGGAGGTTAAATAATTCATATGCATTTTCAGGTTCACGTCTTGCAAACTCTTTTAAATGGTATCTTACGCCTCGATATGGAGTTATTAGAGCATGTTTAAGCATGAATCCAGCATCCCCAAGATAAAACTTTCCTAAAAAATTCATATAGAAATACTATACTTTAGATTTTTATCACCGCTTTATTTAAACATGTCAAAGTTTTTTTTAATAGATAAACCTCTTGGAATTTTGAGCCTATCATCCCTTGATAATGCACTTTTAAGAACTTTAGAGTCAGATGCGGTGCCTTCCCATCCTGCTAAAGCATATGTGAATCTCATATCAAAGCCACACGCAGTAAGTACATTCTGAGTTGGCCATTCTTTTCTACCACGAAATCTAGGTTGATCAGCTATTGGAACCTTGACTCTGACATATGTTCCATCAATGGCTCCGATACAGTCCTACATATATAACTTAATTAAAAAGAAAAATTTTGTTCTGTATACTAATTATGATTGTCTACTTCAATGAACAACTAATCATACCTTAAAATATGGATAAAATCTATTGCTATGAAGAATCTTTAAGGGAATGGTTATTCCGGAAGGTTGCTGAAGAAACTCTTCTTCAAGTGAGATTACAGCTCTTAGAACAGCATGAAATTATGACTGATTGTCTCTCCAGACCGGTGGAAGAAAATTGAAATGGTTCTATTTTTAACATTATGAGCTATAATATATAAGAATCTAGCTACTTGCTCGTCAACTGTGACATGTATAGTATCTTTCATGTAAACCCCGATAAATTAGTAGATAATTATTCAATAAATTAGTTTTTAATAAGGAAGATTAGAAATGCGAATATTATATCAAATTAGGATAGAGCTCATCAAAACGAGAATTTTGACACTAATTTCGAAGAAAACGATCCAAGATTAGACCAAACGGGCCGGACCAATTGAACCGGGCCCAAACCGAGCCCGTAGACCCAACCAACCCAGCACGTTTAAGTGAATTACGGTTTCTTCCTCCCCATTTCAGCAAATGATACGCTGAAGCCATAGCAGGGGAGAGAAGAGAAAACCTTTCCTAACCTTATGTTACTTTCTGACGCACGTAACTTCTCTGTCCGAGTTTCGATCGCTGCACCATTTGCAGCCACGCGTTCACCACGTTGAGCTCTACGTTTCTACCAGAACAATTTCACTGGTAACTTGTTTAATCACTCACATCCCTCTTTTCCCCCAATTTTCAAATTTTTAATGGGAAGTTTGAATTTCTTTGATTTTTGATGTTTTAGGATCCAATTAGCTTGAGGAAAATGTTCACTCTTGCTTATGTGAAGCTTGGTTAAGGTGAGGATACGATAATTTTATTTTAATTTCATTGAATTTGAGCTTTGAGTATTAAATTGGATATATATGTGTTATAAATGTGTATTAGGTTTTGAATAAATAATTGGAGCTTGAAATTGTGAATACTAGAACTTGGAGGAAGCGGATTAGTTGAGGTTTTGAGGGCTGTGTTCTTTTAGGAAAATTGTCTTGGAATAATACTTGGAAATCGGCTAAGGTATGGTTTAGGTTTCTTGCATTTAATATACAATGTTCTGTGAAAACTTAGGCTAGATGACCATAGGATAAGTTGGATTGCATGTGTATAGTTAATACTTAGTATCCTGTTGATGAACATGGTTAGTTTGGTGCTTGTTGATTAACTGATGATTCTTAGTTGAATTTTGGTTGTTGAATTTGAATATTGTATGAGTATAATTGTTGATCTGAGGTGGATTTATTGTGGTGATTGTTTTGATGATGAGGAAGGGTATGTTGAATTGAAAAGAATGCAGGTTTAGACCCGAAAAGGGTGACAAAGTCCGAGTTTTAGAGGAGATGCTGCCGAAATTTTATAAAAATTAGAGATTTTGTTTATATGAATATTTAAAAAGATTTAGATTCAAAGGTTATATGGTTTGATTTTGAGTTATTAAGAAAATGAGCATGTTTTAAGTTTGATTCATTTAGAAAAGAATGAATTAAGTTTTGAATTGGAACTATTGATGGACGGAATGGGAGGTGTGATAATGAAGGATAAGGATTGAATACGTTTGATGTATGATGATGAATGAGATGCAATTGAGAATGATGTGGATGTTGATGAATTATAATTGAATTATTTATATGGCTTATGAATTTGAATAATCTGAGATACGAGATTCTTTGGATAAAGTGTCGTGGCTTGCCACCACGTGTACCAAGTAGAAAACTCTATACTCTGTTGACCCTATGACATAAGTGTGACCGGGCACTATTTAAATTCCCGGGAATGTTACCCCATTGAGCAATATTGATTATTTGAGATAAAGCTATGCATAGACTCTTGGGGATGCACGTCAGTGAACAGTCTAAGTACAATTCAGACTTGTCGGATTGGCTGGATAACCAACAGATGAGCCTCATCAGCCATAGGACAGGCATGCATCATATGCATATTACTTGAACTACTTGCTTGTGCTTTAATTGGGTGTGCCTAAATGTACTTGCCATGTTAAATGTATATTTGTTAACTGCAGTATTTGTAACCTTCTTGTGCTTGCCTTTATCTGTTTAAATGTGTGTGAAATGCATGATGGTGTTAGAGGTATGGAGGAATGGTAGTATGAGACATAGATGTAAGATTAAGCTAAATTAGGTTTAGGTACTCTTAGAAAGCCACCTTTTTTGGCTTCTGTTTAATACTTTAAGCTCTATAATCTGAGGGATTGCCTCTGGCATTCCAAGGACCTTATATATTATGTGTGTGGCACCTTTACAATACAGAGAACCTCCGGTTCTCATTCCATACTATGTTATTGTTTTTT
>NC_029777.3:72702532-72708605 GCF_000817695.3 Arachis duranensis
AACCGTAATAGGATTGCATATTTGGAATAATTCAAAATCATCAAAGAAAATGTTTTCCATGTCGTGCTTACAGTTAAAATTATGCAGTAAAACAACTTCCAATCTTCATCACCAACGTATATTACATGCTCAAACTACAAAAATAATTAAACCATGTTTAAAGCAAACAGTGAACGAAAAGCAATTCTTTTTTTATATTTAATGAATTTTAAATTTAGATCCTGCAATACCATTTTTGGGTACAAAAGCCAAAACTTAACATTAACAACAATAAAATAAACAATGTGCGTATGCAAAAGATTAAATACCCATATCTAAAATAGATAAAACCCTAACGTTTTATTTGTAACCAACAGATTTAAAAAGTTTTGGATTTTTTAGTGTCACAACTTTTGATTTCTTAGTTATCGCAGAACATAACAAAATATCGCGCTCAAATCACAAGGCTGGTAGCTCAATGCAAAAAGGAAAGGATAAACTAAAAAGATAGAGACAATAATACTATCAATACAAATTAAAGATAAAAAATTTTCAAGAACTACCACAGATTTCATACTACAGAAGTAGTTTCACATATGAAGGAAAAGAAAGAAAAACGACAACTTTTTCATATCAGAGATCGTAAAACCCTAACCTATTTGTGTAAGGTTAGACTGAGAATGATTGTAGTACAATGTTGATAGTAACAGCAAGGTTGAAGAAGAAATACACTCTGATTTTGTGGTGGAAACAGAATTTGAATGCTTTTATGTGATACTCAACTTCGCCATCTTATGCAGAAGAACTCTGTTCTATTTTTTATTCTTTTTTTTATGAAAGGGCAAATGTGAGATAATGTTCTTGGGTTTTGTTTTTCTCTCAGTTTTCTATCCATAATTGGGAAGAAAAATTTTAGGTGGGACCCACTTTCAATTTTAAACTATTTCAGTTTTCCATTAAAAATTTCATTCTAAACAAACAAGGAAAAATAAATGTTTTTCCTCTCACTTCCTTCCTTTTATTTTATTTCCGTTGATTTTCATTCAAAACAAACAATAGCTAAGGCTTCAGCCTCTTCCTCTTTTTCTCTCTATTTTCTTTCTTCTCTCGCTAATTTTGTTTAATATGATTTGATGTGAAAATTAAGAGAGTGGTGAAAAAAGAGAGCGTATGACTTATTAGAATTAGAGAAGAGATAAGATAGAATTTCATTATCTTAGTAATTGCTTAGTGAGCATTCTTAACTCTAATTAATCTCGGTTATTTTTCTAAAAAAGTTAATTAATGGGAGTGCTAGAAAAAAAGGGGGGAGTTCAGCCATGAAGAGAGAGAGAGAGAGAGAGAGAGAGAGAGAGAGAGAGAATTTTGATGTTTAAAATAGTGTACTAGGGTTAGGTTTATCTTAAGGTAGTTTCATCACATGGTATAAAATATTAGGTAGAAAACAGTTATTCATGAGAATAGAGAATAAAAATGAGTGATTAAAAATTGTCCTTAGAAAGAGAATTACCAAGGTAATAATTTTCTACTCACAAGATTTATGATTTTTCATAAAATTAATTAATTAACTTAGTTTGACTAAGACCGGTATTAATTACGATCCTAATTTTAGAATATTTCTAGAATATTTTAGAGAGGGTAATAGATAAAAATATATGTGAAGTTAGAATTTTTATTTTATTTATAATTTTTGATTTTTTTTTTGTGAAAAAACAAGTTTTTACAATATTTATGGTGAGCAACTTATATCCTTATTATTACTTGTTCCCACTACAATACGAGTTTTCTGAGTAAAGATACAAATTGGTAGAGACTATCGATCGGTGTTGTGAAGGTGTTAAGATGTGAACTTGACTGAATAGTTATAGCAATCTAATATTATCTTATGTTTAGATAACTAATTTAATTTAAGTATGATTTTCAACCCAATAAGATGCAATACCACAAGATCGTTAGTAAAGTTTTATTGAATTTAACTATGTATATGTTATATTTTGATGTGGCATCATCATGTCTTCTTTTGAAGTTGCATGACTCTCAACTCTTATATATGCTTTAAGCATATATGAAATTACTTAACAATGAATGACTATTTCTGTGTTATTTATTCAATTATCTTGTATTACTCTTCAATTATTAACTTAGTAAGACTTTTTTCTTGCATATAAGTAGGTGAACACTAAAAAAGCAACATCCTATTTCATTTCATTTGCATAAATTTTTAATCCATCGTATTGCCAACTTAGGCAAATACAAAATACAAGTTTGAATTCATAACATATACCATTTAGAACTTGCCAATTATAACTCCAACTACAAATATCATTATCAAGAAAAAAACATTTAAGAAACTTATTCTTGCTCACTGACGTTAGGATTTTTGCTAGTGAAGAATTTTATAAAAATAGTTGCGTTGTAGATATAGATTCTAAACCAACAGAAATCCCTTCGTGCAAACGTTTTGGTTGTCACAAGTGACAAACCCCTTTAAAATTGATAACTGAGTATTTAAACCTCGGGTCGTCTTCTCAAGGAATTGCAGGGAGGTATGTTCTTATTATTGGTTATAAGTTTTGTAAATCAGGGGTTTTGAGAATGAGGAGCAGATATGATAAATGACAAGTAAACTAAATAAATGACTGTGAAATAAACTCTTGGCAATGTATGAGAACTGGAAGTCCTATCCTAGTTATCCTTATCAATTGTGATGAGAATTGGATTTTTCTCCCACTTTGTTAACCTCTAACTATGAAGGTAAGTCAAGTAAATGAATTAATTCGAATCCTCAAGTCCCAGTCTTTCCTTGGAAAAAATTAGAGTTATTGGATCTCGAATTAATTCTTGAAGAATTCCAATTTTCGGTCAAAAATGAGTTTGATAACTCAAGAGTCACCAATTAATCAACCAGAGCCAAAGGGTAGAAAAATCTAAATTATTTATATCATAAATAAGAGAAACAAATCATAGATCTGAAAATACCTCGAATAATATTTATTAAGAAAATCATAACATAAATGTCATTAAGCCAAATTGGCAACATATATAATTAAAATTAAGAGAAGTCAAAATAAAGGAATATTAAACCTGGAGCTCAGAAGAATTATAAGTTGAAATAATAATAAATCCTAAATCCTTTAAGAGGAATTCTAATCCTAAATCCTAAGAGAGGGGAGAGAACCTCTCTCTCTAAAAACTACATCTAAACTATGAGAAGTGAATTATGAGAGCATAATCTGAAATCTCTGCAAGTTTCCTAACTTTAATCTGTGTTTCTGGGCCAAAAACTGGGTTAAAATGCGGCCCAGAATCTCTGCCAGCGACTTTTGTAATTCTGCAGATCGTGCACGTCACGCGATCGCGTCATCTATGCGGACGCGTCATTCGCGTTTTTTCCTGCCACGCGTTCGCGTCGTCCACGCTTCCGCGTCACTTGTGCTTTTCCAATCCGCGCGGTCACGTGAGCCATGCGGCCGCATCACTGCGAATTCCTTTCTTCCGCGCGGTCGCGTCGCTGACGCGTACCCGTCACTTCTCGCTGGTCATCTCCTCAATTTCTTGGGTTCCTTCTATTTTTGCAAACTTCCTTCCCAATCTCTCACTCATTCATGCCCTATAAATCCTAAAACACTTAACACACAGATCAAGGCATCGAATGGTAATAAGAGAGGATTAAGATTAGCTAAATTAAGACCAAAGAAACATGTTTTCAATCATGTAATAATTTTATGAAGGAAATATAAATGCATGCTAATTATATGAATAAGTGGGTAAAGACCATGATAAAACCACACAATTAAACACATTGTAAACCATAAAATAGTGGTTTATCACTCACTCCATTAATTTTTTGTACCCACTATTTTTGAATTTCAATTCCAACTCGAATAATTTTTCTTCCAACTCCTTATATTTGTCGCTGCCATATAATTTTGATTTTGAATTTTTCTTTGAACACCAAAATGAGCAGCACTACCAAGATTTTCAAATACAGAGACAACATATTCATCAAACCATGAATAAAAATTGAAGTGGTCTTTTTCAGTCTACAACAATAAATGTACAACATTAACATTGACTTCATTATTATTTAAAGAAAATTTAAACACAAATTTCACAATATCATAAAATATGAGCATTGAAAGAACAACCAATTTGGGTTTCGATCTATTCCATATATGAAGAGAATTCATAAACACCGCGTTTACATAGGACAACAAATCTCCTACTGCAATTGTCAACACTCCCCGCAAACCCAACGTTTCCACTCCAACTTTGGTTGCCGCCTCCATTTCCTTTAGCTTGACCCTTGCTCATTTTTTAGGGTTTTACTGACTGATCATTCACTTGAACAATGGCTCACGAAGAAAAACAAGTTCTTGTTAGATATTTTATAAAACCTGTAATTTACGTACCTCCAGCCATTACCAATAAATTCTTTTATTTAATTTGGAACTTCCAATTCTTGAATCACAGAGCCAGATGGAATTAAAGTGTGTTTTTTTGTTATTGTGTAATCAGAATTGGGGACCCAAACTTTGTAAAATTTATGAACAGTCGTGTTCTTTCCATCAAAGAACATACCAAATGCCAATATAATTAATCAATAATTACAACACTACCCAAACTAATTTCTATATTAACAAATTGGACCACAATTAGAATAAAAATTCTAACATTCTCCCATTGGTCCAACATTTATTACGTATTGTTTGTAATTACATACTATGCTTAAACAATTAAGACAAATTACACGAATCATAGCGGTAGATTCTCATTAATCGAGTATTACCTTCTATGTATTATAATGTAACATCTCCTAATTGAATAAACTCTTTATGTGGTATTTCTATAGGAATAAGCCCAATGCTTATTCTAGGTCCTTCACTGAATTTTATTTGTCATTCTCAATCATGTATGCGCATATATATTAACCAAATGAGAAACAAACAATAATAAGAATTTCATATCCAAATATGTCATATGATATAACATAAGTCATATAAGCGACGTTACAGAACATAAACCCATACTAGTAACATGATCCTTAAATAATATTGGTGGCATGCCTTTTGTCAAAGGATCAGCTATCATCTGTTTAGTACTAATATGCTCTATCTGTATCTCATTAGACCTAACTCGGTCTTTAATGGCTAAGTACTTAATATCGATGTGCTTACTTCGACTACTACTTCTATTATTGTTAGCCATAAATACAGCAGCTGAATTGTCACAATATATTCTCAATGGCCTAGAGATGCAATCCATAATCATAAGCCCAGAGATAAAATTCTTTAACCAAACATCTTGTGATGTAGCCTCAAAACAAGTAATAAACTCGGCTTCCATGGTAGAAATGGCTACAAGTGATTGTTTTGCACTCTTCTAAGATACTGCTCCATCAGCAAGCATAAAGATGTATCCTGACGTTGACTTTCTAGAATCAACACATCCCGCCAAGTCTGAATCTGAGTATCTGATGAGCGGATAATTTATACGCTTTTTGGCATTGTTTTTAGGTAGTTTTTAGTAAGTTCAAGCTACTTTTACGGATGTTTTAATTAGTTTTTATGTTAAATTCACATTTTCGGACTTTACTATGAGTTTGTGTATTTTTCTGTGATTTCAGGTAATTTCTGGCTGAAATTGAGGGACTTGAGCAAAACTCTGAAAAAGGACTGCTGATGCTATTGGAATCTGACCTCCCTGCACTCGAAATGGATTTTCTGGAGCTACAGAACTCCAAATGGCGCGCTCTCAACGGCGTTGGAAAGTAGACATCTAGAGCTTTCCAGCAATATATAATAGTTCATACTTTATTCAGAAATTGACGACGCAACTTGGCATTGAACGCCAAGTACATGCTGCTGTCTGGAGTTAAACGCCAGAAACACGTCATGATCCGGAGTTGAACGCCCAAAACACGTTATAACTTGGCGTTCAACTCCAAGAAAAGCCTCAGCTCATGGATAGATCAAGCTCAGCCCAAACATACACCAAGTGGGCCCCAGAAGTGGATTTATGCATCAATTACTTACTCATGTAAACCCTAGTAGCTAGTTTAGTATAAATAAGACTTTTTACTAGTGTATTAGTC
>NC_029777.3:72708724-72709245 GCF_000817695.3 Arachis duranensis
TTTTAGGGGGCTGGCCATTCGGCCATGCCTGAACCTTTCACTTATGTATTTTCAACGGTGGAGTTTCTGCACACCATAGATTGAGGGTGTGGAGCTCTGCTGTACCTCAAGTTTCAATACAATTACTATTACCTTCTATTCAATTCTCTTTTATTCTTATTCCAAGATATACGTTGCACAACACTTTGATGAATGTGATGATCCGTGACACTCATCATCATTATCCCTTATGAACGCGCGTGATTGACAACCACTTCCGTTCTACTCTAGGCCGGGCACTTATCTCTTAGATTCCCCAACAGAATCTTTGTGGTATAAGCTAGATAGATGGTGGCATTCATGGGAATCCGAAAAGTCTAACCTTGTCCGTGGTATTCCGAGTAGGATTCCGGTATTGAATGACTATGACGAGCTTCAAACTCCTGAAGGTCGGGCGTGATAACAAACGCAAAAGAATCAATGGATTCTACTCCAACCTGATTGAGAACCGACAGATGATTAGCCGTGCTGTGACAGAGCAT
>NC_029777.3:72709975-72711087 GCF_000817695.3 Arachis duranensis
AAAAATCAAAAAAAATATCTTTTCCTTATTTTCCTCCAAAATTTCGAAATTTTGGGTTGACTTGGTCAAAAATTTTTAAAAATTAGTTGTTTCTTACAAGTCAAGTCAAAATTTCAATTTTAAAAATCTTATCTTTTCAAAATCTTTTTCAAAAATCATATATTTTTCATTTTTTTTATAAATTTTGAAAATTTCAAAATTCTTTTTCAAAATATTTTCAAAATCTTTTTCTTATCTTTATATCATATTTTCGAAAATTAGCTAACAATTAATGTGATTGACTCAAAAATTTGAAGTTTGTTACTTTCTTGTTAAGAAAGGTTCAATCTTTAAGTTCTAGAATCTTATCTTGTAGTTTCTTGTTAGTGAAGTAAGTAATTTCAAATTTTTAAAATTAAATCTTTTTCAACAAATCTTTTATCTTTTATCTTATCTTTTTCAAAAACTTTATCTTTTTCAAAATTTGATTTCAAAATATCTTATCTAACTTCTTATCTTCTTATCTTTTTCAAATTTGATTTTAATATCTTTTTCAATCAACTAACTAACTTTTTGTTTGTTTCCTATCTTTTTCAAAACCAACTAACTACCTATCCCTCTCTAATTTTCGAAAATACTTCTCTCTTTTTCAAAAATTCTTTTTAATTGTTTTAAATTTTAATTTTAATCTTATCTTATCTTTAATTTTTGAAAATTACTAATCCCTTTTTCAAAATTATTTTCGAAATTTCCCATCTCTTTTCTTATTCTATTTAATTATTTATTTACTAACACCTCTCTTCACCTCTCTCCATCTAAATATCCGAACCCATTCTTCTTTACTATTCTCCCCTCTCTTTTTCTACTAACATAAAGGAATCTCTATACTGTGACATAGAGGATTCCTCTTTCTTTTCCTGTTTTCTTCTCTTTTATATGAGCAGGAGTAGGGAAAAAGGCACTCTTGTTGAAATTAATCCTGAACCTGAAAGGACTCTGAAAAGAAAACTAAGAGAAACTAAATTACAACAATCCAGAAACAACCTTTCAGAAATTTTCGAACAAGAGAAGGAGATGGCAGCCGAAAATAATAATAATGCAAGGAGAATGCTTGGTGACTTCACAAAGCCAAC
>NC_029777.3:72711300-72712864 GCF_000817695.3 Arachis duranensis
TTGACATGGTTGCAAACAACCAATTCATGTACACTTCTGAGAGGAATTCCGTGAATAATGGGATACCTCAGAAGAAAGGAGATCTTGAAATTGATGCTCTGAATGCCATATTGGCTCAGAACAAAGTGTTGACTCAACAGGTCAACATGATCTCTCAAAATCTAGAACAAAGTGTTGACTCAGCAAGTCAACATGATCTCTCAAAGTCTGAATGGATGGCAAAATGCATCCAACAGTATTAAAGAGGCAACTTCTGAAGAAGCTTATGATCCTGAGAACTCTGCCATGGCAGAGGTTAATTACATGGGTGACCCTTATGGAAACACCTATAACTCATCATGGAGAAATCATCCCAATTTCTCATGGAAGGATCAACAAAAGCCTCAACAAGGCTTTAACAATGGTGGACGCAATAGGCTGAGCAATAGCAAGCCTTTTCCATCATCTTCTCAGCAACAGATAGAGAATTCTGAACAAAACACTTCTAATTTAGCCAATCTAGTCTCTGATCTGTCAAAAACCACTTTCAGTTTCATGAGTGAAACAGGATCCTCCATCAGAAATCTGGAGGCACAAGTAGGCCAGCTGAGTAAGAAAGTCATTGAAACTCCTCCCAGTATTCTCCCAAGCAATACAGAAGAGAATCCAAAAGGAGAGTGCAAGGCCATTGATATAATCAATATGGCCGAATGCACAAGGGAGGAGGAGTACAAAAATCCTACTGAGGATGACCTCCTGGGACGTCCCTCAAGCAAGAAGGAGTTGCCTATTAAGGATCCAAAGGAATCTGAGGCTCATATAGAGACCATAGAGATTCCATTAAATCTCCTTCTGCCATTCATGAGCTCTGAAGACTATTCTTCCTCTGAAGAGGATGAAGATGTGACTGGAGAGCAAGTTGCTCAATATTTAGGAGCTATCATGAAGCTGAATGCCAAGTTGTTTGGTAATGAGACTTGGGAAAGTGAACCTCTCTTGCTCATTAATGAACTAGATACCTGGATTCAGCAAACTCTACCTCAAAAGAAACAAGATCCTGGCAAGTTCTTAATACCTTGTACCATAGGCACCATGACCTTTGAAAAGGCTCTATGTGATCTGGGGTCAGGGATAAATCTTATGACACTCTCTATAATGGAGAAGCATAAATCTTATGCCACTCTCTGTAATGGAGAAGCTGAGGATCTTTGAGGTACAAGCTGCAAGAATCTTATTAGAGATGGCAGACAAGTCACTAAAACAAGCTTATGGATTGGTAGAGGACGTGATGGTAAAGGTTAAAGGCCTTTACATCCCTGCTGATTTCATAATCTTAGACACTAGGAAGGAAGAGGATGAATGCATTATCCTTGGAAGACCTTTCCTAGCCACAGCAGGAGCTGTGATAGATGTCAACAGAGGTAAATTAGTCCTTCAATTGAATGGGGACTACCTTGTGTTTAAGGCACATGGCCATCCCTCTGTGACAAAAGAGAGTAAGCATGAAGATCTTCTCTCAGTTCGGAGTCAAGAAGAGCCCCCACAGTCAAACTCTAAGTTTGGTGTTGGGAGGCCACAACCAAAC
>NC_029777.3:72712979-72713688 GCF_000817695.3 Arachis duranensis
GTGGCTCCATGAGAGCCACTGTCAAGCTATTGACATTAAAGAAGCGCTTGTTGGGAGGCAACCCAATTTTATTTATCTAATTTTTATTTTATTTTATTCTATTGTTATTTTGTTTTTTTTAGGTACATGATCATGAGAAGTCACAAAAAAATATAAAAATTAAAAACAGAATCAAAAAACAGCAGAAGAAAAATCACACCCTGGAGGAAGCACAGACTGGCGTTCAACGCCAGTAAGGAGCATCTGGCTGGCGTTCAACGCCAGAACAGAGCATGAAACTGGCGCTGAACGCCAGAAACAAGCAACATTCTGGCGCTGAACACCAGGAATATGCCTAGAGGAAAAGCTGGCGCTGAACGCCAGTAACAAGCATGAAACTTGCGTTCAACGCCAGAAACATGCTTTACATGGGCGTTGAACGCCCAGAACGTGCACCACTCGGCGTTTAAATGCCAGAATGGTGTGCAAAGGCATTTTACATGCCTATTTGGTGCAGGGATGGAATTCCTTGACACCTCTGGATCTGTGGATCCCACAGGATCCCCACCTAACATATTCCCACCTTACCTCCTAATCCTATTTTACTCTTCCCCATGTCACACTTCCCAAAAACCCTTCACCAAACACCTCAATCTCTCTTCCCAATCACCTATTCACCACTTACATCCATCCACTCTTCCCCATAAACCCCACCTACCTTCAAAAATTC
>NC_029777.3:72714812-72715846 GCF_000817695.3 Arachis duranensis
ACAATGTGGAACAATTAAGGGTGGAACATCATGAGCACTCCATCATTCTCCATGAAATAAGAGAAGATCAAAGAGCAATGAGGGAGGAGCAACAAAGGCAAGGAAGGGACATAGAAAAGCTTAAGGACATTGTTGGTCCTTCAAGAAGAAGACGCCACTAAGGTGGATTCATTCCTTGTTCTTATTTCTTTCTGCTTTTCGGTTTTTATGTTGTATGTTTATCTATGTTTTGTGTCTCTACTTCATGATCATTAGTAGTTAGTAACTATGTCTTAAAGTTATGAATAATCCCATTAATCCTTCACCTCTCTTAAATGAAAAATGTTTTAATTCAAAAGAATAAGAAGTACATGAATTTCGAATTTATCCTTGAAATTAGTTTAATTAAATTGATGTTGTGACAATACTTTTTGTTTTCTGAATGAATGCTTGAACAGTGCATATTTTTGATCTTGTTGTTTATGAATATTAAAAATTGTTGGCTCTTGAAAGAATGATGAACAAAGAGAAATGTTATTGATGTGCACGAAATTGTGATCAATACTTTTCACAACTCAAATAATCCCTAGTAATGGCCCCAAAAACTTGGTGCTCAATACCATGGCATAAACACAACTTCGCACAACTAACCAGCAAGTGTACTAGGTCATCCAAGTAATAAACCTTACGCGAGTAAGGGTCGATCCCACAGAGATTGTTGGTATGAAGCAAGCTATGGTCACCTTGTAAATCTTAGTCAGGCAAACTCAAATGGGTATGGTGATAAACGCATAAAACATAAAGGTAAAGATAGAGATACTTATGTAATTCATTGGTAAGAATTTCAGATAAGCGTATGAAGATGCCTTCCCTTCCGTCTCTCTGCTTTCCTACTGTCTTCATCCAATCCTTCTTACTCCTTTCCATGGCAAGCTTAAGCAAGGGTTTCACCGTTGTCAGTGGCTACCTCCCATCCTCTCAGTGGAAATGTTCAACGCACCCTGTCACGGCACGGCTATCCATCTGTCGGTTCTCAATCAGGCCGGAATAGAATC
>NC_029777.3:72720002-72720985 GCF_000817695.3 Arachis duranensis
GCCATGTTGGATCCTCCCAACACCAAACTTAGAGTTTGAATGTGGGGGTTCAACACCAAACTTAGAGTTTGGTTGTGGCCTTCCAACACCAAACTTAGAGTTTGACTGTGGGGGCTCTGTTTGGCTCTGTTTTGAGAGAAGCTCTTCATGCTTCCTCTCCATGATGACAGAGGGATATCCTTGAGCCTTAAACATCAAGGATTCTTTACTCACTTGAATGATCAACTCTCCTCTATCAACATCAATCACAGCCCTTGCTGTGGCTAGGAAGGGTCTGCCAAGGATGATGGGTTCATCCATGCACTTCCCAGTCTCTAGGACCATGAAATCAGTAAGGATGTAATGATCTTCAACTTTAACCAGAACATCCTCTACAAGTCCATGGGCTTGTTTTCTTGAATTGTGTTCGGCCAAAAGGGGGAGAAGTGGTGTTTAGGTTATGTGAAAATGAAGGAGTGAAGATGGGTTTATATAGGAGTGGGGGAGTATGAGGGTTCGGTCATGTATGGGAGGGTTTGGGTGGGAAAGTGGTTTGAATTTGAATGGTGAGGTAGGTGGGGTTTTATGAAGGATGGATGTGGGTGGTGAAGAGAAAGATGGGATTTGATAGGTGAAGGGTTTTTGGGGAAGAGGTGTTGAGGTGATTGGTGAATGGGTGAAGAAGAAGAGAGAGAGTGGTGGGGTAGGTAGGGATCCTGTGGGGTCTACAGATCCTGAGGTGTCAAAGAAAAGTCATCCCTGCACCAAATGGCAAGCAAAATCTCGTTTTGTGCCAATTCTGGCGTTAAACGCCGGGCTGGTGCCCATTTCTGGCGTTTAACGCCAGCTTCTTGCCCTTTTCTGGCGTTTAACGCCAGTCTGGTGCCCCTTTCTGGCGTTAAACGCCCAGAATGATGCCAGACTGGGCGTTAAACGCCCAACAGCTAACCTCACTAGCGTTTGAACGCCAGTGGGTGCGTCCTCCAGGGTGTGCTGTTTTTCTT
>NC_029777.3:72726444-72761399 GCF_000817695.3 Arachis duranensis
GACTATCATATATTGCTGGAAAGCCCAGGATGTCTACTTTCCAACGCCGTTGAGAGCGCGCCAATTGGGCTTCTTTAGCTCCAGAAAATCCACTTCGAGTGCAGGGAGGTCAGAATCCAACAGCATCTGCAGTCCTTTTCAGTCTCTGAATCAGATTTTTGCTCAGGTCCCTCAATTTCAGCCAGAAAATACCTGAAATCATAGAAAAACACACAAACTCATAGTAAGGTCCAGAAAAGTGAATTTTAACTAAAAACTAATAAAAATATACTAAAAACTAACTAGATTATACTAAAAACATACTAAAAACAATGCCAAAAAGCGTACAAATTATCCGCTCATCAACAATCTGAAAAATCATACAATTGATTCTTGAAGCAAGAAAAAGCAGTGAAAAACAAAAGCTTGCGAAAAAAAATGGCGAAAAAAATAGAAAGAAAGAAAGAAAAAGCAAGCAGAAAAAGTCAATAGCTCTTAAAACCAAAAGGCAAGGGTAAAAAGGATCCAAGGCTTTGAGCATCAATGGATAGGAGGGCCCAAGGAAATAAAATCCAGGCCTAAACGGCTAAATCAAGCTGTCCCTAACCATGTGCTTGTGTCATGAAGGTCCAAGTGAAAAGCTTGAGACTGAGTGATTAAAGTCGTGATCCAAAGCAAAAAGAGTGTGCTTAAGAGCCCTGGACACCTCTAACTGGGGACTCTAGCAAAGCTGAGTCACAATCTGAAAAGGTTCACCCAGTCATGTGTCTGTGGCATTTATGTATCCGGTGGTAATACTGGAAAAGAAAGTGCTTAGGGCCACGGCCAATACTCATAAGTAGCTGTGTTCAAGAATCAACATGCTTAACTAGGAAAGTCAATAACACTATCCAAAATTCTAAGTTCCTAGAGAAGCCAATCATTCTAAACTTCAAAGGAAAAAATGAGATGCCAAAACTGTTCAGAAGCAAAAAGTTACAAGTCTCGCTCATCTAATTAGAATTAATATTCATTGATATTTTAGAATTTATAGTATATTCTCTTCTTTTTATCCTATTTGATTTTCAGTTGCTTCGGGACAAGCAACAATTTAAGTTTGGTGTTGTGATGAGCGGATAATTTATACGCTTTTTGACATTGTTTTTAGGTAGTTTTTAGTAAGTTCAAGCTACTTTTAGAAATGTTTTCATTAGTTTTTATGTTAAATTCACATTTCTGGACTTTACTATGAGTTTGTGTGTTTTTTTGTGATTTCAGGTAATTTCTGGCTGAAATTGAGGGACTTGGGCAAAACTCTGAAAAAGGACTGCTGATGCTATTGGAATCTGACCTCCCTACACTCGAAATGGATTTTCTAGAGCTACAGAACTCCAAATGGCACGCTCTCAACGGCGATGGAAAGTAGACATCCAGAGCTTTCCAGCAATATATAATAGTCTATACTTTATTCGGAAATTGATGACGCAACTTGGCGTTGAACGCCAAGTACATGCTGCTGTCTGGAGTTAAACGCCAGAAACACGTCATGATCCGGAGTTGAATGCCCAAAACACGTTATAACTTGGCGTTCAACTCCAAGAAAAGCCTCAGCTCATGGATAGATCAAGCTCAGCCCAAACATACGCCAAGTGGGCCCCAGAAGTGGATTTATGCATCAATTACTTACTCATGTAAACCCTAGTAGCTAGTTTAGTATAAATAAGACTTTTTACTAGTGTATTAGTCGTCTTTTGACCACGTTTCATCTTTGGTCTCAGTTTTGTTTTATTCTTCATCTTAAGAGACTATTGATCACGTTTTAGGGGGCTGGCCATTCGGCCATGCCTGAACCTTTCACTTATGTATTTTCAACAGTGGAATTTCTGCACACCATAGATTAAGGGTGTGGAGCTCTGCTGTACCTCAAGTTTCAATACAATTACTATTACTTTCTATTCAATTCTCTTTTATTCTTATTCCAAGATATACGTTGCACAACACTTTGATGAATGTGATGATCCGTGACACTCATCATCATTCTCCCTTATGAACGCGCGTGATTGACAACCACTTCTGTTCTACTCTAGGCCGGGCGCTTATCTCTTAGATTCCCCAACAGAATCTTCGTGGTATAAGCTAGATTGATGGCGGCATTCATGGGGGTCCGGAAAGTCTAACCTTGTCTGTGGTATTCCGAGTAGGATTCCGGTATTGAATGACTGTGACGAGCTTCAAACTCCTGAAGGCTGTGCGTGATGACAAACGCAAAAGAATCAATAGATTCTACTCCAACCTGATTGAGAACCGACAGATGATTAGCCGTGCTGTGACAGAGCATTTGAACCATTTTCACTGAGAGGATGGGATGTAGTTATCAACAAGGGTGATGCCTCCAGACGATTAGCCGTGCAGTGACAGCGCATAGGACCATTTTCCCGAGAGGATTAAAAGTAGCCATTGATGATGGTGATGCCCTACATACAACTTGCCATGGAAAGGAGTAAGAAGGATTAGATGAGAGCAATAAGAAAGTAGAGATTTGAAAGGATTCTAGCATCTCCACACGCCTATCTGAAATTCCCACTATTGATTTATATAAGTATTTCTATCCCTTTTTATTTTATTTATCTTTTAAATTATCTAATCCAATTACATTTGACCCTATGAATCCACTTAACTGAGATTTACAAGGTGACCATAGCTTGCTTCATACCAACAATCTCTGTGGGATCGACCCTTACTCACGTAAGGTATTACTTGGATGACCCAGTACACTTGCTGGTTAAGTTTAACAGAGTTGTGAGCTTCTCTAACAGTGCCTGGAACTCTTTTATCACAATTTCGTCCACCAGTATCCAACAATTTTCAAATTGTCGGTTCGTCTATATGTAAGCATGAAGTCCTTAGTTCCTTGAAGGTACCTTAAGACCTTCTTTGTAGCTCTCCAATGGATAATTCCTGGATTACTTTCATATCTCCCTAATATGCTAACAGCAAAAGCAATGTCAGGTCTTGTACAGACCTGAGCATACATTAGGCTTCCAACGGCTGAAGCATAAGGAATATTTTGCATCTGTTTCTTTTCAAGTTTATTTTTGGGACATTGATCTAAGCAGAATTTGTCACCTTTCACAATAGGTGCAACACTTGGTGAACAATTTTGCATTTTAAACCTCTCAAAAACTTTATTAATATAGGCTTCTTGAGATAAACCTAAAATTCCTTTATGTTTATCTCTATGAATCTTTATGCCAATGACATAAGATGTATCACCCATATTTTTCATGTCAAAATGTCTAGAAAGAAATTGTTTCACTTCATGTAACAACCCTAAATCATTTGTTGCAAGCAAAATATCATCTACATATAAGATGAGAAATATGATCTTACTCCCACTAACATTGTGATATATACATTAATCAGAAATATTCTCAATGAACCCAAATGAAGAAATCACATTGTGAAACTTCAAATATCACTGTCGGGAAGCCTACTTAAGACCATACATTGCTCTCTTAAGCTTTCAAACTAACTCCTTACCAGCACTTGAGATAAACCCTTCAGGTTGTCTCATATAGACCTCTTCTTCCAAATCTCCATTAAGAAATGTCAATTTCATATCCATTTGATGTAATTCCATGTCAAAGTGTTCTACCAATGCCATAATTTGAAACAGGAGAAAAGGTTTTCCTGTAGTCAACTCCTTCCTTTTGAGTAAATCCTTTGGCAACAAGTCGAGCCTTGTAGCACTCAATATTGCCTGATGAATCCTTCTTGGTTTCAAAGACCCATTTATAGCCAATGGCCTTTTTCCCATCAGGCAATTCTACAAGATCCCAAACTTGGTTATCCACCATAGAATTCATTTAATCCTTCATAGCATCTAGCCATAAATTGGAATTACGACTTTTCATTGCTTGTGAAAACGTCGTTGGGTCATTTTCATCACAAACATCATAGTTAAACTCAGCAAGGTACACTACATAGTCACTATAAATTGCAGGCTTTCTTATTCTTGTTGATCTTCTTAATGTTGCATCATCAACCTCTTGTAACGGTAGTAGCATAACAGGTTCTCCCTCTTCTTGAAGTTGATCTTGAGCAATATGTTCTTGAACAACATTTTCATTATGAAAAGTTTGATATTCCACCATATGATCTACTTGAACATTATCTTCATGATGTGGAACATCAGTAATAGGTTGTTCTACATTGACCCTATCTGTATGGGCATTGTATTGAACAATCACTCTTGTACATGGAGAGGTTTGACAAACATTATCATTCTCAACAACTTTAAGAGGATGATTTCTCCCGCTTTCCACATCATGCTCTAAAAGCCTTGCATTTCTAGATTCAACTATTTTACTTGAATGGGAGGGACAATAAAATCTATAACCTTTAGACTTTTCTATACAGCCGATAAAATAGGCACTTATCGTCCTTGGGTCCAACTTCCTTTCTTGTGGATTATAAACCCGAACTTCAATAAGACAATTCCAAATGCGTATATGATTCAAACTAGGTTTCCAACATTTTCATAGCTCAAATGGCGTTTTAGAAACTGCCTTTGTTGGAACTCTATTTAATATATACGCAACTGTCTTAAGGGCTTCACTCCACAAGGATAAAGGAAGATTAGAGTTGCTAAGCATACTCTTCACCATATCCAGCAAAGTCTTATTTCTTCTTTCAGCTACACCATTTTGATTTGGTGTGCCAGGCATGGTGTATTGTGCCACAATACCATGCTCTTGAAGATACTTTGCAAATGGATCAGGTGCTTGTCCACTTCCAGTATATCTCCCATAGAATTCTCCACCTCTATCTAATCTCACGATCTTAATTTTCTTTCCACATTATTTCTCTACTTCAGCTTCATAAACTTTAAAAGCGTCCAATGCCTCATATTTATTATGAAGCATATAGAGATACATATATCGTGAATAATCATCAATAAAGGAGATGAAGTATTTCTGACCACTTAAGGACATACCAGGACAACATATGTCAGTGTGAATTATTTCTAATATGTTAGAACTCCTCTTGGCACCTTTTTGAGACTTTTTGGTTTGCTTTCCCTTAATGCAATCTACACAAGTATCAAAATTAGTAAAGTCTAGAGGTTCAAGAATCCCATCACTTACTAATTTCTTTATTCTCTCAATAGAGATGTGTCCCAACCTTCGGTGCCACAACATGGAAGATTTTTCATTCATACCATTACCATGCATAACCATAAGACCAGATGGAACATTATTAGCTAAATGGACTTTAAATAAATCACCAATTAAAGTACCACGTCCAATAATATTAAAATCATCATAAAAATTTATACATAATCCCTGTTTTACAAGCTTAGATAAAGAAATCAAATTTTTAGAAAAATCTAGAATATAAAAGGTTTTTTCTAAATATAAAATACAACCATTATTTAATACAAGCGTAAATGTTCTAACAGCTTCCACACGTGAACGCATCCGATTGCCCATATAGATGCTTAGTTCACTTCCTATTGGTTTCCTTTTTCTTATGAAACACTGCATGGTATTTGAAATATGAATTTTAGCACCAAAATCAATCCACCAAGTGTCATGACATATTTCAACAAAATTATATTCAAAACACACTAAAGGAATAAGATCACAAAGGTTAATACCTTTCTTTTCAAGCCAAACTTTAAATTTTGGGCACTCCTTCTTCATGTGTCCTTTCTTTTTACAAAAGAAACACTGTGCACCTTCTTTCTTCATTTGGATGGGATACAATACCCTTTCCTTTCTTCTTATGAGCCTGCTTTTTACGACCCTCATTTGTCACAAATAGTGCACTTTTACCAAATTCATGAATTAGCCTTCCTTCCTCTTGCACACACATCACCAGAAATTCATTAATGGACCATTTTTCCTTATGTGTGTTATAAGAAATCTTAAATGGTCCGTACTGGACAAGAAGAGAATTCAGAATAAGATGCACCAAAAATGAGTCAGAGATCTCAACCTCTAAAGCTTTCAGTTGTGTTGCAATGTCTCCCAACTTCATGATGTGTTCATACTCACCTCTTACACCGGTAAGTCTCACAGATGACAATTGTGCCATTAAGGTGCTTGCAAGTGCCTTACTATAAGACTCAAACTGTTCATCAATAGCCTTCATATAATCCTTGACATTCCTACAATCAGGAATTGAACCTCGGATACTAACTGAAATACGAGACTTAATGAACATCATACTTAAACGGTTGGATTTCTCCCACCGTTTGTATAATGCTACCTCGGCTTGAGAACTAGCATCAGTAGGTGCCGGAGGCTCTTCCCTATGAAGAGCATAGTCAAGGTCTGCACACCCTAAGTGAAAGAGAATCTTATCTTTTCAGTCTTTATAGTTGTCACAACTTAATAAATGAACTTCAGATACAGTTTCAAATATCATTACTGCTACAAATAATAAATCATGCTAACATTACTCAACTTTAAATAGGCACATCAAAATTCATAACATATGATAATACATGCCAATGCAAGTCATATCAAAATAAATATGAATCATAGTGTCATTAAAATCTACCTGTGGATAAAGATTTTAACACACATAATATTCACTATACTAACTAAAGTATTGAAACTAGAAAATAAATATTGCATGCAAATATAATCATCAAATAAATAAATTCAATAATATGAATCATATGAAAGTGAAGATGATCTAGTAGACAAATATTTTTGCAATATTTAGAAGATTCAAGTTCAAACCTCACTCCAACTAAAATTTGAATTTTTATAATAAATTTAAATTTTGAAACCCATAAACATCAACATAAAACTAGCAAGCATTTAATGTTATATAACAACCCATCAACTTCAACGTAAAAGTAGCAAGCATAAAATCTATCCATTGAAACAAGTTCTTTCTGTTCTCTCTCTTCCACCGTCTTCCCTTTTTTTTCTCTCTCTTTTTTTTATATTCAAGGATAAAAAAACTTATGGAAATCATAGAAAATTATACTATTATAAAGAACAACTACAACACAAATTTAGAAGATTCTTTCGGGAAATATTATTTTTTATTCCCTCTTCTTATGGTACGTCAACTTTAATTTCAATGGTGGTTTTTCTTATTTCAAAATTCATACTATACATTCTTCTTTGAAAACAATTTATCAAAATAATACACAATAATTAAATTTTAAAATGGCAAGGCAGAGACAATTTGACTCCGATACCACGTGTTAGATATTTTATAAAATCAGTAATTTACGTACCTCGAGCCATTGCCAATAAATTCTTTGATTTAATTTGGAACTTCCAATTCTTGAATTACAGAGCCAGATGGAATCAATGTATGTTTTTTTTGTTATTGTGTAATCAGAATTGGGGACCCAAACTTTATACAATTTATGAACAGTCGTGTTCTTTCCATCAAAGAACAAACCAACTGCCAATATAATTAATCAATAATTACAATACCACCCAAACTAATTTCTATATTAACAAATTGGACCACAATTAGAATAAAAATTCTAATAATTCTTAATAAAGAGAACTATTAGCAAATGCTTTCGTTTTGTTTTAATTTTTTTGCACCTCGCGGTCCCTGACAATTTTTGAGTTGCCAATGAAACACTTAACAGACACATCATCAACTTAACTAATCACGTAGGTAAATTATGTTAGCCCTCAATGCGAGACATGATAGAAAGGTTGCTTTGTCTCATGAAGCACAGGAATAGGGCCGATTTGAGCTCTTTTTTTATCACAAAGCGCTTTGTCTTTCGAAGTAATAGTTAGGGGCCAAGTTAGGTGTTTACTCAGCATTTGAAATAGATTAATTTAATTTATTTTTTTATTAATGTTATTTAATACAAACTTTTGAGATTTAAATTGAATTTTCCATTAAAAAATATCTTTCACACACACATAAATATTCAAAAATCAATAGAAAAGCACGAAAACAGCTCTTTTAAAGTGCACAATGCATATTGCACTTTAGAGGTTAAAGTGCCTTCATATTTATCTTTTCAAATAATTAATGGTTGAATTATTTTATTCTTATAAGTTAGTCAATATCACTTTCTTTAAAAAAATGTATAAAAAAAATTTAAAATAGTGCAGCTTATTAACCACCTGTAATAAAAAAAATTGTAACTACCTATAAATTTTAGTTGATCACTAATTACTTAATTTCTTCAAGGGATCAAGTTCGATTTTGTCTCGTTAGGAGAAGCATTCAACCATATGGAACCAAGTTCTTGTTTTATCATTTGCATGGATGATACTATCACTTCATTTTATTTTATTTTTTTCTCACAACCATTTGGCAAATGTTGGACTTGCTCATCATTTATTTAAGTTAGGAACTTACATGTTTTTCAATTCAATAGCTTTAACATTTGTTTTGAGTGTTTTCAGTGGAATGTATTAGTTATTCCTGGATTTTAGAGTAGTTTTTCGGAGTAATGTATTTAGTTATTCATTGTAACATCATAACTTTTGTTGGATTTGATTAAAAGGAGAATGAGAAAATATTTGTTAGTGATAACATAATGACTAGTGTTCATAAAAATTTTCAAGTGGTTATATTATTTTGGTGAAAATTTTTTTAATTATGGTGGGAATGTTTTATATTTTCATTTAAAAAATTAATTAACTATTTATAAAAGGAAAATGATCTAAACTATTAATTATTTTCAGAATTAGGATGAATACCTTTTAAGGCAAATTTCTTTTATAAACATCCGGGGGACATTTTATGTAAAATTCAAAAAGAAAAATTGTTGGGTGAGATTTTTGAAAAAAAAAATTAAAAAGGAAATTGTAGATGCGATTTCTGAATTTCTTTTTACAACTAAATAATAAAAATCAGAAGGTGGATTTTTTAAAAAAAAAAGAGTTAAACAATAAAAATAGTTGAGCACGATTTTTGCATAACATCATACACATTTCTAACTAGTGCCACTGAAATCTGACACCATCCATAACAGTATATTTCTCACCACTTGTATCATGCTGTTGTCATACACACTCTATATTGAAAATAGTTTGTGACATTTTAATCTCAAGTAAAATATGCACTTTATAGGAGGTTGATTCGAGACCAAAATCTTTTAAAGTGAAGGAGTTAGTAAAATAATAAAGGAAGAGGGTAATCATTCTTAAATTAAGATTGTAAAACTCACAGGGCACCGAATTTGGTGGTCCCAAAACGTTTGGACCATTAAATAATCTCATAACAAAACATGTTTTTAAGTTTTTTAATAACTGTTAAATAGTCATTTTTTAATTTTAATTACAAATTAACTCCATATATTTTATTTAATTATAAAAACTATTTTTTATTTTATAAATAATTATTTTATCATAAATCTATCATGTTTATTAACAATCAAGAACAAAAACAATAACGAATTAGATCTTCCATTGATCCTAATAAATTTTTTGATCATTTCAATCGATTAAAAATTATATTTGATCCGTGACGTTCGTGATGAACCATAAAATCGTGTTTGATTGAAAACCAATCGATTAGTTGTGATACCCAATCGATTAAGTTCATCAAAACAATATGGATATGCCAAATTCAATCGATTGAAGTGTGCTACCCAATCGATTGAAATGTGTATTAGCAACTTGAGGTCTCACTATTCAATCGATTGGTTATGTTACCCAATCGATTGAATTTTGCATGTGACTTCCAATTCAATCGATTGGTATGAGAATTCAATCGATTGGGAAGTGATGTAAATGTGTTTTTTTTTCAGCATTCAATCGATTGGTAATGTAATTCAATCGATTGAATTCATGAAAACAATATGGATTTGCCAAATTTAATCAATTGAAGTGTGCTACTAATCGATTGAAATGTGTACTACGCCTATTTCAATCTTGTTATCGTTTTTAGAAATTATCTTGTTATTCATTTATCTTATCTTTAAAATTCTATCTTCAATTTTTGTGATTTTATTTTGATTTAGATACTCTAATCTTATCTTTTTCTTAATATTAACATTATAAATTGGTGAATAATCCATCACCAATTATTCAATCCCACCATTGAAATCGTATATCATTTTCTTTGATTATAAAAAATTTAGCTACGTACATTTCTAATAAAAATTAAAATTATATTCTTACTTCGATTTATTTGTTGTGTAATACAGAAGTAACCATATAGATTTGTTTGAAAGTATATAGATTTCTTATTTGATACCTTATTTCCTAAACTATTTCTCTTCGCGATGACATCATCCTTTCTGTCCAAATAAATATTTTTTTGAATTTTTATTTAATTCAAATATGATAAATGATAAGCTTAAGACTAATGCTCAAAAGGATCTATTTTTTATAATCAAAGAAAATGATACATGATTTTAATGGTGGGATTGAATAATTGGTGATAGATTATTCACTAATTTATAATGTTAATATTAAGGAAAAGATAAGATTAGAGTATCTAAATCAAAATAAAATCGCAAAAAATGAAGATAGAATTTTAAAGATAAGATAGATAAATAACAAGATAATTTCTAAAAATGATAACAAGATTAAAATAGGCGTAGTACACATTTCAATCGATTGGGTAGTACACTTCAATCGATTGAATTTGGCAAATCCATATTATTTTCATGAATTCAATCGATTGGATTACATTACCAATCGATTGAATGCCGAAAAAAACACATTTACAACACTTTCCAATCGATTGAATTCTCATACCAATCGATTGAATTAGAAGTCACGTGCAAAATTCAATCGACTGGATGACATAACCAATCGATTGAATAGTGAGACCTCAAATTGCTAATACACATTTCAATCGATTGGGTAGCACACTTCAATCAATTGAATTTGGCATATCAATATTGTTTTCATGAAGTCAATCGATTGGGTATCACAACCAACCGATTAGTTTTCAATCAAACACGATTTTATGCTTCATCACGAACGTCACGGATCAAATATAATTTTTAATCGATTAGAATGGCAAAAAAATTTATAAGGATCAATGAAAAATCTAATTCGTTATTGTTTTTGTTCTTGATTGTTAATAAACATGATAGATTTATGATAAAATAATTATTTATAAAATAAAAAATAGTTTTTATAATTAAATAAAATATGAGGTTAATTTGTAATTAAAATTAAAAAAAGACTATTTAGCAATTATTAAAAAAACTTAAAAAATATGTTTTATTATGGGACCATTTAATGGTCCAAACGTTCTAGGACCACCGAATCCATTACCAACTCACAGATAGTGAAAGCTACAAACTTAATGAAAATTATCTCCTCTTTATCACTTTATCAATTTCTTTACTTTAAAAGAACTAATTTCATCGATCCAAAAAGCCATAATTTTTATCGGATTTGATTTGGAGTAGACAATTGATTTTGATTGCTTAGGGCCTACTCCATTGTCCGTAGTATACATATTAGTATACATACCATCATACACGACTCAAAGAAACAAAATCGTAATACTAAGTAGTTAGTAGTAGAGGACTAGGGGCATGGTCTTGAGTTTCATAAAGAATAGAGGACTAGCCGATTCTTTTTTTATTTTTTTTCAATTATTTGGTAAAGTGTGATATTTTATATTTAACATTTTTTGTCATATGTTTTTTCTTAGTTTCACTTAAGACATGTAAGTTGAGAAATCACACTACCAAACAATCAAAAAAAAAAAAATTAAGATGATCCATTCTTCAAAATAAACAATAGGAAAAAGAGATGGAGCGAGTTTGTACGAAGAATCAAAGACATGAAGAAGTCGTCAAGGTAAGTGATAGAGGGATACTACTCTCGGATGAGCTTCTAGGAGAGGTGGCCATCGTACCCTCAAGAGGCTCCGCAACAAGATTGTGGGATTCTCAACCCACCTCATGAAGCACATCCAAAAGGGCCTGTAAGGGGCATCTCTCTCGAGCTACAGGAAGTACAGTGCAAGCGCCGCATGTACTTTGTCCCCGACGTCTCCACCATCAACACTTTTCGAGATCCCTGTCAACAAGAGACGCTTGACATCGTCTCCTCCCTCGGCATCTCTGGCATGCCCGGCATTATTGAGATTGACCCTGTCCCCGTCCACCAGAACCTCTCCGCTTTTGGACGGGGTACTGCTCCCAGGATTAGGTATTAACAAGAAGACGGAGAGAAAGTTTGTTTATGTTTTTCATCGTACATTGTTTCCATTTTGTTAGGTTACACATCTTACTGCGGCATAAGTTTCCTTTTTGTCTTCCTCTCCTTTTTAATTAATAACGATTGATTGTCATTACTTTTTGAGTGCGTCACTGGATAATTGATTCGAATACAATCTATATAATATATATAAAGCAAGCTTCTCAAAACATTTACATAATCAAGTGTTTACGATGCAACATACGAGGTAGTAACAGAATTTTTGGTATATAGCAATATATTCATCATTTCTGGTGAGACTTGTACGAAAGCAATAATCTCGGAATAAAAAACTTCTCAAAATGCTATATATAAACGTAGTATCATGTTATGGGACTAGATTTACACGAAGAAAGGATGAAGGGCTAGCTCACTCACTGGAATTCGCTAGCCCAACCATGTTGAGCATGTGGCGATCTTCCTTAAATCTTTCGAGTATGGTGCCTTTGACGGCATCATTCTTGCCTAATACCGTTCCTTGAGTCACTCCCCAGCACTCTATTACTTCCGGCAATATGCGGTTGGTCTTAGAGAGGCACGGGCTACCAAATGTGGAACATGCAAATGTATGGCCTTGATCGAAGTTTGCCGAGATAAAAACACCATAGTGACTAACTCGTCCTCCGAATCCAATGCCATTTGGAATGTCTGCCGAACTGAAATTGATGGCACACTGCAAGAGATGGACATTCAAGAGAGAAATAACAGCATCAGAACTCTAATCCACACAATAGCAAATAGTTACCTAATTGCAACTAAATAAAACCCCATGAAAGATTTTGAGAGATCAATAAATTTTGTAGTCTCACATGTTCAACCAAATTTATCATCTTCCTTTTAAGACAATCTGTAAAGTTTTTCAATGTTCATGTTGATGCTAATTATTCTTCTTAGTGCAGGATTGATGTTATTTAATCTAAATGACACTATCACACTAATGCAAAATGAAAGGAGAGAATAACAATAACATTCTACGATTCAGAATGAATGAAAAGGCAGATCAGAACACAAACATCTCACGTTAACATAGGGTCCGGGAAAGGGTCACATCTAGGGTATAATGTATGCAACCTAACCAAAATCAGTGATTGTTAAAATCCGTAATTAGAAGCAGAAGTTACCCATTGTAGGTTATGGTTTGCTCCAGTAGGCCGGAAAATGGATGCCTTTGGATTCAGTTGAAAAAGGAAACATTTCAAATCTCCATAAAAATCAGCATGCCGTTCCCATGGCTGAGAAGCATATCCTCCGTATATATAACCCTCTTTATCCTTAATAATTAACACACTGGGGCCTTGATGATTTCTGCAGTTTGGAATTAAGAGTTATGCATTCCAATCATACCAAGAAAGTAAAAGTTTAATATCTGTCACTACCATAAGAAAACAATAGAAAATGATAAGCTGACAAATTATGCTCGATCACAAATGTTTTTATCACCAAACATAAGTTGAATTTTACATCCAAATTTTGCAATTACCACCAACGAGCCATGAGGTTTTGGACGGTAACAATGAACCTCCTAATGATCATAGTTTATGTTCAACAAGATAGAAGTTAATTCTATGTATAGCTATTAGCTTCTAAACCTAATGACAAGCAAGAGACAACATTGTTAATAAGTCATGTACAATACCAACTGCTTGGCTGCTTGCTAACTTTGAACCAATACTCTTCAGAGCATTTACCCAAAATGTGTATTTATCTTCTATTTAATACAGTTACACAACAAATGTAATTTGCTTTTCTGGTTCTCTTTGTTCAATTTCATGCCATTCAGTGTACTGAATGTTAACTTATGTCAGTTGGATCTGCCTAGGCCTGAACTACCTAAAAACATCATCTGTAGCCCATGTATCATGAGCAAATTGAAATAAATCTCCAATAGCAGTTAAGACAGGCTGGCTTTTGAATTGTAACAGATATGATCATTCTGAAGAACTATATCACATAATTTATCTTAGCTTCAATGTGAGTTGTGGTTTTGCTAAAAATGATGCCCCCAAAAAAAACCAAAGCCTTGTCCCACTAGGTGGAATTGGCTACATGGATCAAACGACACCATTGAGCTCTATTATGTATCATGTCTACAGAGAGACCGTTTACATATAAATCTCGTTTGACCACCTCATACATGGTCTTCTTCTGCCTTTCACCGCTTTATCCATCTTCCATCTCATCCACCCTCCTGACTGGGTGCTCTATCGGTCACATGTCCAAACCACCTGAGACGCGATTCTACCATCTTTTCCATAACAGGTGCTACTCCAACTCTCTCTCTTATATCTCTGTTCCTTATTCTATCAAATCGCGCATGACCACTCATCCGTCTCAACATCTTCATCTCTGCCACAATTAATTTATGTTCATGCTAAAAAAAACAAAGTACTAAAGCCATGGTCCATAAGCTACAACTTACAAAAGGAGAAAAGAAATGTTCAACCATAGACACAAGTCACTGTTCATTATGCATCTTCAGGGATTTAAGAATAAATAAATAAAGGAGTAAAATGGTTTGAAAGCCAAAAATAATTTACTTACGAAATGTTTCCCAAGAATGTATTAAAACTAAGACCATTAACAGAACTATGATATAAAAGCATCCAATCTTCCAGCTCGTGCTGAGAAAGTGCACCTCCTATATGCCAAGCATATTCCTTTCTCAAAAGTAAAATGCTAGGATCAATGTCGTTTGAGGTCAACAGGTTTGGAATTTGAGAACCTGGTCGTCCTAGAACATGGCAAAATTATGGAAATAAGAACACACAACAATTACTTACTATGGATTTACTCAAATTAAATCCAGTAGCACTTCATCTAAACCATGGTACCAATTACCAAATTGAATAGGGTCAAAAATTGAAGAATATGGCGTGATGAATTGCATGTTAACAGTCCAACATATACATACAGGAGTTCTAACTTCTAAGCAAAACAAGGTAGATAGCAAAAAGGGTAAACCTCCATTTTTGGCACCAGAAACATTATAGTTCTGAAAATAATAGCACCAAAATGATAGAAACGCACTCATAGCACCCAAGGATCATGAGCTTTACATCAAATAGATGCCAAACATCTAATCCTTTACACAATTTTTCTTGTTTTATGTGAGCTTGGGAATGCTTACATATAATTTGGACAGCATGTGAACAGTTTCAAGACTGAAGTGATGTTACATGAGACTCAATTAGCAATTTATATCCAATCAAATGGACAGACTCTTTCTTCTATTGAAACAACATAGCATCTTGTTAGTTGTTACATCATATTTTAAATACAACTGTGATTTGATGACAAGAACATTGGAAACTAAATACCAGATACCAGATACCAGATACCAGATACCTGAATCAGGTGGCATCAGCAAGCTCCCAAGAAGCTTCCTAGCAGATGGGGCATGAGTGCACCAACTTCTGAAATCCTCAAAAGACATAGACTCCTCAGTGCACCCTTCTTCATGCATTGAGAAATTTGCAGCATTTAGAAATATGTTGACAATGCCCTGATCTGAACTTGATCTAGCTTCATTATCTTTTATGCATAATATATCCTTAAAAATGGAAATCATAACAGACTCCAAATCAGACCTGCACCTCGAATTCCACATGCATCAACAAAAAAATAAAAAAGGGCAGAAAAGAAAGTAAATCAATACTCAACAGAGTATTATAACTGAATATTTGACATTTCAATACATTGATAACATTTGCTTTTTATTCTAGTGAGCATTTACAAAGATGTCTAGGAGGCTATATCATTATTCTAAATAAGAAATCACAAATAACATATAAACAGGGATGACAATACCATCAGTTGTAGAAGCAAATCACAAATATCAGCGGATTAAAACTAACAAAGTTATTTAAATCTAAGGAATGAAATCCGGCTGCTTGGAGATAGAATAATTAGAGGCGAGAGACATCAAGATATAAAGTGACTAAAGTTCACCTATTCATAAAGAAATATAACGATCAATATAAGAATAAGAATCAGAAAATAAGTAAAACAGCATTAGTGTTTAATTGTTTACACAAGAAAAAGGGTGTTCCGCTATGATCAGACCTACAAATAGAGTTAACTTTTAAAATGCATAGAACTAGCAGTAGCAAGAATCGCAAATTCACCTCCCTACAAATTTATCCCCATTTACATCCAATAAGCGAAAGATGAATTCTTCAATGTCATCTCTTGTTCCTTTCTCGTAAGTAGCCTGCGAAACGGATAATCAAACTTCAAATAAATCTAATTTAGGGATATAACAACAAAAGATGATGATGATTATGTAAGTGACCTTAGCAACAACGAGGTCTTCAAAAGTTAAATGCTGATCCTTGCGCTCTTGAGTAACTAAATGGAACATTCTATCCCCAAGCGGGCCATGGAGTCCAAAATATGACTACAATGAAAAAGAAGGGATTATATTAGGGTTTATTGAACAATTAACACACGAGAGAGAGAGAAAAGAAAACCTGAAAAACAGAGGGAGAGATGTATTGGGCATTGCTCTGAGACTTGGCAGCGAGCGAATCGAAGAGAGACCTTAAGTCTTCAAGTTCGTGGTGAGTAAAGGCTCTGCAAGAATTAACTTTATGTTATCTTAGATTACTCAGATCGAATGAGAGTGTGTGTGGAGAGAGAAAGAACGAAAGAAAGAGGAACCTGGAAGCTGAAACAAAACGGGGATCGGTTGGAACTGACTGAGACTCAGAGTTGCCCATTGCTAATTCCTTCTCTCTTGTCCCAATCAGAATCAACTGTCTTCCTTTCTCTCCCGTTTCGGTTTTCGCAGTTTCTACTTTCTGCCCCTCCCCCTCTTTTTTCTCTCCCCTCTCTCTCTCTCACATCTTTGTATATTTCCAAACGAGAAATGAGGCTAATTTTTGTTACAGACGGAGAAAGAAAAAATATGGGTAAACTAGTTTTAATTTAACATGGGTAGTAAAATAATATTTTTTTATCTAAATATTATTAAAAAAAAATTAAATACGACATTTATTTGTTAATGATTTTGGATTGTCTTCTACGTTAAGAATTAGAACTTTCAAGTTACCATGACTCTTAATTCTTGACAAATAATAAAGTTACCAGTGAGTGAACATTAGTTTTAGTAGATAAAATCTTACGTACGATAATAATTGACTCTAATTTTTGTTTATTGTTATTGCAAAACACATTTTTAATGAAAATTACCTCCGTTGGAACTTAAATGACAA
Source organism: Arachis duranensis (assembly GCF_000817695.3). Lineage (NCBI taxonomy): Eukaryota > Viridiplantae > Streptophyta > Magnoliopsida > Fabales > Fabaceae > Arachis > Arachis duranensis. Next base: position 72,743,792 of record NC_029777.3, read on the forward strand.
TCCTGAATCTGAAAAGATCAAGTTCATTCTTTGAATATATACTTTGTTCGCTAATATTTCTATCGATCACTATCGTCGCTCCAATTACGTTGTTGCCAAGTTCATTAACTATTAACCTTATTCCGTTGTATAAACATGAAGTCTGGTCTATATTTCATAGTAGCATTATTACGACTACTGGCTTCAAAGTCAACTTGTAGTTGGGTAGTCCCTAACATTTGATGTCAAACTGTGGTGTGAACTACTCCTGTTGTACGTCTTCATTCTCATCAGCTTGACATGTTATGTCAGAACTTAGATATTCCTTTTTTATCCCTGAAAAATCTGTCAAGATGAAATCGTTTACCTTCTCGACACTCTCAAGTGTGGGTGCAAAAATTGTCCTACTCTAAAAATACCTCTAATATGACATGTTTTGCAACAAATTTGGATATGCAAAATTACAAAGTGAGAGAGAGAGTCATCAGTTGTTATAATCAGCAAATCATCTAAAATTTTAACTTCTAACTCATCACCAACAACAGAAACAATATTTCTATTTCCAACATCAAATATCTAATTAGCAAATCTTTTTATTTTACCATCATGTTGATCTGAAGAAGACATTAGAAGGCTCATGTCCGTATGCAACTTTAGAACTTTACAGAACGTTCACAGATTGATGAGTTAATAGCTGATGACAATATATTGGGTCTACTCCCTTTAAGAATAACCGAAAGTATCTTTCTAAAATCATCTCCTAGAACCACAACCTTACCACCAAATAATTGATGTGTATGTTGATCAGTAATTGACATAAAATTCCTAAGTATTTGATCAGGTGCTTCAAAGCACATTTTATTGAACATTGGAGTTTCATCTCAAATTATTAAGCTACTTTGGATAAGCAGCTCAGCCTTCAAACTGCCATGTTTGATGTGGCAAGTAGATTCATCAGTAATTGTAATAGGTAATAAAAATCTAGAATGAGCCTTTTTGCCACCAGTTAGGAGTAAAGACCAAGATTCTGAAAACAGGTTCAAACCTCCGGTCAAACCAGTCAAATTATTAACTGACGAGATTTGCGGTTCGGTTAGAAACTATAACTGCCAAATTTAAAAACCGTTGTTGAACCATCGAATCGGACGAGAATCGATCAATCGAATCGAACTGGAACCCAACTGGTTTTCAAAAATTTTCTCAAACGGCACCGTTTTGTTTCAAACCAAAGAAACCCTAATCAAACTAAAGCACCTTCACAACATAACTCACTTACTCCTCCTTCCAACCCCTTCCTGAATTAGAAAGTAACCCAGCCAACCCTAGCCTCCAAACTCTGAAGGCTCAAACAACAACCCTAGCTTCCACCACCACCGTCGTCTTTGTCGAGCAGCTTCTTCATGGTAGCTGTCGTCTTCGTTTTCCCTCTGGTCACTTTCGTCTTTGTCTGCCCAATGGTCGTCGTCATCCTCGTCTACCCTCTAGTCGCTGTCGTCTTCGTCTACTCGCAGAAAGTGAATATTCAGTGCTCTATTGTCTCTTTTTTGCATTGCGACAGCTTCGCCGTGCTTGTTCGCGAGGTCGCGGTGAAGCACACCTGCAAAACCACTAGCGCCACTCTCGTTCATCGTGACACCACCGTTCATCGCACCTCCGTCCTCATTGCTATTTAGCACCCTGTCGCTGTCTTCAATCGCGGTGTCTTTTCCTTCCTCATTCACCAAAGCAATGACCTCGGTGCCATTGCTTTGCTCCGCCATGCGACAACAGATCCACAGTGAGTGAGGTCGTATATTGCTCAATTGAATTTCTTAGATCTAAACTCTCAATGTGCAATTCTATTACTTCTTCTACTGCATCTCTGATTTTTTAATTTTGGCATAAAGTATTTTAGTTGTTGCAATTGGTTTTGTTGTTGCCGAATTTGTGTTGCTACTTCATTGTAATAACTAATTTGCTATCATATAATTTCTATTGTTACTGATTTTAGATCTAAAATTGTGGTTAATGATTGTTGAATTGTTACTTGATTCTGACAAGATTGAACACATATCTAGTTGTTAGCCATGATTAAACTATCTTAGAGATTTTTCTCCCATAACTTGAATCATTGAATGATTAGCTATGCTCCACTACTATTATGTACTCTATATTCTGTATTTTTTGTGTTAATTGAATCATTGAATGATTAAGTCACTGTTGGATTTATTTTAGGTTAATTTTTAGAAAAAAGATTGTTAATCTTTGTTAAAATTGTGCTAAAATTGTCATCAGCTGAAAATCTTGTTAATCTTCATTAAAATTATGCTGAAAATTTTGTTAAAAGTTTTTCAAGATTTTTATTTGTTCATTATGATCTATGTTTTGTTTGAGAAGAAATAAATTTGTTATCTTTGTTTTTAATGAAGAAATAGATGAATTAAATTAATTCATTTAACTAGATAAGTAGATGATTTGAATATTTATTATTGATTTGGTTAATTCAATGAATTTTTTTATTTCTTGTGACTATCTTTAATTTCATATAATATTGTATTTGACTCATGTATTGTATTGAAATGTGATTATGAGGTTTTAATTAGAATTATACTTTTAAATTGTATATATTTAAGATTTATATCAGAATATATTTATATTTTTGTATATTTATTTATAATTTGATATATTATTTTATTATAATTCGGTTATTTCGGTTGAATTACAGTTGAACCTCTAAATCGATAAACTAGTAGCTCAAGTGGTTTGATGACCGATTCGATTTTTAGAACCTTGGTAAAGACGCAATTTCACTGTATGCAACATTTAAAATAATTTTTCTTCTAGACTGAATAGCAGAATAAATGTCTTACCACATCCATCAAGCCCATAAAAGAAGTAAAAACTACTAGAATCAGTAATAACAGCATTGAGTATCTTATCGAATACTAACCTTTACTCATGAGTCATCTTTTGTTCTGTATATAATTTTAAATGAGTCAACTCATTTGTGTCATATGCTAACTCCTCTTCTATTAGCTTGTTTTGAAAAAGGCGAATATCAGACAGCTCCAGATATGGCATTAATTGATAGTCTCTTAAAGATCTCGTATTGCTATTGAGTATCCTCTCAATCTCAATAAGTCAGAGATTTTTTAATTCGTCATCAATCATGTTTAGTCCTAGCAAAAGTACACGATGGTTTTATGAAATATTTAATAAGTAATTATAAAATAAAATCCATTAATATTATTAATAAAAACAAAATTAAAAAGAGAATAAAATCTTGATATAAAAAAAGACATAGTGAAATATATTGATTTTTCAATGCTTTTTCTCTCTCATATAGTATCTCGTCAAACAATAATGTTTAAGTTGCATTCCAAACATGATATGATTTGCCAACGCTATTAGATATCAGTAGTATTACAAATAGTTTTCTCAATTGATGACCAAATACAAATTCAGTTACCTCACTAATCGTTGTAATGAATTTTCTATCGTCACACAGTAATCCCATAGAATAGCAAGCATCTTGAAAGCTAGGAAAATTGTTAAATTAGGAATGATTTTTTAGTTTCATCATAAAGTGTATCAATCCTATTATTTGCTTATAAAAATAAATGAAATTAACTACACTTTAGAAATTAATAACCTTATAAATTATGTAAATTTTAGAAAAAAAATTAAATTTTTTCAAACTACTAAATTAATTTAATTTTTTAGGACCAATATTAAAAACAAAATTTAGTATAGAGAAGTGTCAAATTAAATTTTTTTTAAATAGCATAAATACTCTCATATTTTTACAAAATAAGTAATTTCATTCAATTTAATATAATTTTTTGTAATTAGCTCATTTGTTTATAAATTATATAAATTTTTAAAAAATACTTTTAAACACATTTGCTTACATAAGAATTCATAAAAATTATATTTTAAATTTAAAATTTTAAACACAACACTTTAATTAGCGATTAGAAATTAGAAATAGTTTCTTTTAAATAATTACACATTAAAAATTAACAACTAACTTAATTATATCAACAATAATTCATATTAAAAATTTAAAACTTTATGACATCAAATACTAAATTAGAAATTAACAATATATCAACGGTGTGAATTGAAAATAAAATCACAAATAATAACCAAATAACTTTAACTTATATTTAAAAAAAATTCTAAATTCCAAACATAAAAAATCAAAAAACAAAACAAAAGAAAAATAGCAACACAAGAAAAAAATATTTTCACCAAAACAAACATATGTTTGACATTATTTTATTAGATAGGCTCTAAAAAGAAATTCTAAAATATGTACATTCAAATTCTCAATTTTTATTCTCAAGCTTGATCATTTTTCAAGTTGAAATATCTACTTTCGCCTCCGAATCTTCCGACTCCGATGATAGTTACTTTATTGGCGTAATAACATTTTTCAACACTTCAAATTCACCATTGTCCACAACCTCATTGGAAAATGAAAACAATAAATTTTGTATAAAATACTATGTTAAATTAAAGACATTCTTCTCATATTTTATTTTAACTCAATAATTTTTTTGAATAAAATTAGAATTTAACTTTAAGAAAAAAAACTCATTTTTTGAATAATTATTTTTGCACCTATTACTTCTTCCCCTTTAATAATTAAGGATGTCTTTGAAGTTGAAAGCAAACCATCAGTGTAGTCAATATCTTGAGATTATAATTAATTATTAATTATTAATTATTTTATATAAATTAGATACTATCAATGATTAAAGAATCAAAAAGTTATTTAATTTTTAATAGAAATTATAATTGTAACTGCACCCCTAATTGAATTGAATAGGATGAGCCTCTTTAAATTTATTTATGAAGTCCACATCATCAGTCATCTTTCTAACTTTATAAGGTGAAAAATATGGATTATCAGATATTTAAACTTCAATGATAAAAAAAAGTCTTGTCAAATAGGATAAGCAAAAGTTTAGGTATATCACATATATCTTATTTGTGCAGGATATCATTTAACATATTAATAATAAAAAATTATAAAAATTATTATTAAAAATACCTCTACTAATGTTTTTAAAAGTAAATATTGATTGTAATCTATCAATAACAGTGAATTAAGTATTTCTACACAGTTATTTTTTAAAATTTATTTTGCCTTCTTATCAAAGACTACAAAATATGCAGTTATAGTCATCAATGACACCAAACTTGATTCAATATCTAGTTAGCAAAAAAATAACATAAAAAAAAGTTAAATATAAACTTATTCAATATTTAATCCACTGTAATTAGACTTTAACTTAAAAAAATAAATTAAAAAATTTAGAATTATGGATAAAAAAAGACGGCCACATTTTGAACACTTAAAATTTTTGTAAAAGTATAGATAGTTTTTGGAGAATCTATAATATGACTTATGGTAAACAAGATAAAACAAACAACAATCTAAAAAAAAACTTACCAAAATAAATAAGATGAATAAATAAAAATAATCTCTTTGCAACGAATTGAAATTTTTTTTTCAAATTTTTTTCCAGCTAAAATATTATTATATCTAGTTCCTTTAACTCCTCATTGGTTTTAGCTTCATAAATTTTTAAGAATGCAGTCTCATTTAAAATTTTATCAATATTGCTTCTAGGTCCTTCATATCTTACAAAGCTAAATAAATAAAGTGAAAAAATTACATTAGATAATACACACATAAACTTAAATTCAAGAATTAAAAAAATACCCTATCTTCAAATTGGATGACATTTTTATCTTTAAGATTAAAACATCTTTGTGTCATACATAAAATTTTGTAAAACAATCTCCCATAACAAATTTAATTTATTACATAAAGAGTAAAAACTCACATAAAAAGAATAATTGAATTTCACTTTTGGAGTATTACTTATTATCCAAATTAATTAATTTTATAAAGACCATTTGAAAAAATAAATTTATGAGGCCTGCTATACATATAAATCTTTTTGGCTTACAAGCCCAACAAAATACATGCATTACAATCCCACGTTTAAGAGCAAATAAACGCACGTTATTCAACCACTTTCTATTTCCAAAGCGTGCTACTCACCATGCATTATGAATGACTCTTCTTCTTCTTCCTCCATGAAAACGAGTTTCTTGCCAGATTTGAAAATAATAGAACTTCAGAAATACACCCAAACAATTACAGAAATACACCCAAATGATTACAGAAATATACCCAAACGATTATAGGAATTCACCCAAATGATTATAGAAATACACCCAAAGGATTACAGAAATACACCCAAAGAATTACAAAACTACACCCAAAAGATTTAAGAAATACACCCAAAATTTGTTGAAGTATACCTTATCCGTAATTCAGAACTCTTTCTCTTTCTCCTCATCATCTTCTGCTGCTTATTCTTCTTCAAAAATGATTTCATAACTTGATGTCAAAAAAAATAGAAATCGAGAATAACGAAGAAAGAAAATAGAGAGAAAAGCACGTAAATGAAGAAGGAGAAAGAGAAGACAAGAAACGAAAGAAAAGAAGAAGAAGAAGAAGAGGAAGAGGAAGAAGAACGTGCAGCAAGAAGAAGAAGGTGCAGTGAAAACGTGCAGTAATGGTTCGAAGCACGTTAATATAAATGACTTGTAAAGACTTGTATAAAAAAACGCTTGTATGTGGAGAATTATTCTAAATTTATTCACCAAAAATAAAAAGTTTAAATTTATAGCTAAAGAATTCAAAAAGAATTTATTATCCATCATCTATTTTTAATTTAATAACATTGTATTTAGTAGATTTGTTATTCTTTTCAAAAATTTTAATGTAACATCTTGAATTTTTAAAAATTAAATAATTATTTAATTATGATTTATTCTATTAGTTTAAACTATTTATTAGAAATTATTTTGATAGATAAAATTAAATTAATTTTTATAATTATTGTTACTATTTGAGTTTGAATTAATTAAAATTATTATATGATTTTTTTATAATAAAATAAAATACATAATTGATTTAAAGAAAATAAAAAAAGAAAAAAATTGGCCGAAGCCATTTGGGAGCAAAAGAAAGAAAATGAAACATGGCTTTTAACCATTCATTCATTTATTCATCACCGAATGAACTTAAAAGAAATAAAAGAAAGACCGAAAGAAAAGTGACCGAGAGCGAGGGAGAGAAAATCGTGAAACTTCCATGACTTTCGACTTCAATTTCTTTAAATTCGTAACTCCAATCAATAATTTAATGTGATAAAAGTGTTTGTATCTTTTTTTTTTACACATTGGTGTTACTTTTGTTTAGAAACTGACGATAACGTAGCTCTCTTTCTAACTAAAAATTAGAACATTTAAAAAATTTAAAAGATCAAATAAATTTTACTATGTGAATCCTCGATTCAAATATTGAAATTTTTTGATAGACAAGAAAAATCAGGACCATCTCATTGTTTTCTCATTCTTACGTTTTTTCCACTGACAAATCCTTTTATTATTCGTTTTGTATTAGATTTGAGTGTACCATCAGTATCCGAGTTGTGGATATGAAAAAAAGATTGTGATACAAATGTTGATAATAGTATATCGTTAATCATAATAAAAAGAGTGGCCAATTGGAATTTTAGGAGGCACATACGATTTTTGACGTTTTCTTCTTCAGCAGTAATGAGTGGATATTTTATACGCTTTTTGGTATCATTTTCATATAGTTTTTATCATGTTTTGTTTAAATTTTATTAAGTTTTCATAGGTTTTAGTGTAACATTCATATTTTTGGATTCTTCTTTAAGTTTGTGCATTTTTTTGTAATTTCAGATATTTTCTGGCTTAAATTGAGGAGTCGGAGCAAAAGTCTGATTTAGAGACAGAGAAAGCACTGCAGATCAAATGCTATTCGGATATGAGCTTCTTGCACTCGAAAAAGGTTTTCTGAAGCTATAGAAGTCCAAATGGAGCGTTCTTAATGAATATGGACAGCCGACTTCCAGAGCTTTCCAACAATGTATAATAGTTCATACTTTTCTTCAGAATTAAAGGCTTAAAACTGGCATCCAACGCCAGCCTCCTGCCCCTGTCCAGGCGTCCAGCGCCCAAAGGAGGAGACCAGCATCCAAACGCCCAAAGAAGATCCCCTAGCCAGCGTTTAATGCCCTAGAGGCCTCCTAGCACGTGGATCTCATCAAAGCTCAGCCCAAATACTCACCAAGTGGGTTCCAAAAGTAGATTTTAGCACTAAAAGATTGTTTTACCCTTACTAGTCATTAGTTTAGTATTTAAAGGAGAAGATCAACCTTGTTTAGGATCTTCTTCCACCTTTTGACACTTTACACATTTTTAGGATTGTATTTTCTATCAGTATGAGTTTCTAAACCTCCTAAGTTGAGTGGAGGAGCCCTGTTGAGTTTTATGGATTAATAAAAGTATTACTGTTCTTTCTCAATTCGTATTTAATTCTCTATTCTAAGATGTATCTTCGTTCTTCATCAATATGAATGCGTTGAACTGGCATAGGGTTATCACATTCTACATGGATTTAGAGTGAGTCTTTCATCAGACAATAATGAACCATCAACTTGATTATACATCTCTTAGACGGCTAATCCACGATTTCGTTGGAGACTTTTTGAGACACCAGTTCAGCCGAAGTACAGGGAGATTAGGGTCTCTGTGGTAGAGGCTAGAACCCAAAGGCGCAGCATCCTCTGATCCGGAAGATTCGACCTTATCTGTGGCATTTTGAGTAGAATCACCAAGGAGAAGGAACTGTAGGAGCTTCACCTTCAATCAGACTAGATCCGCACTAACCCTGAGGTTCAGATCTGGAGGAATATTGGCGGCTGCTCAAACAAGCGTCAATCACATACATCCTGTCATAGAAGAATTATTCACAATTGAAGAAGACAGTAAGACTAGAGTTAATCCAGAAGGACAAAGCATCTCCAAGCCTTGACCACCTTCTTATCATAGTTTACACGATTTCTGAGTTCTGAGTAACCTTTTCTCATTATTCCTTTTATGCAATCACAAACATACCTACATCTCCTATTCGTCTGACTAAGATCTGCAAGATAACCATAACTTGCTTCAAGCTACAATCCTCGTAGGATCGACCCTGACTCGCTCAGGTATTACTTGAACGACCCGGTGCACTTGCTGGTTCAGTTGTACAAAGCGTAGGATTCGTGCACCAAGTAGCTTGGTCAAAAAGCTTCTCTGGAGTTTCTGTTGTTTTGATTTCATACAAAGGTAGGGTTTTGGTAATTTCTCATTGATTAGATTGGTATTGAATAAGTGAATTGATGTTGTGATTGATTGTTGATTAATTTGACTGAATTTATGTTGAATTTTTGTGATATATTGATATTTGTGATAAGTTTGAAGTTCGGACGGTTTAAGTGCAGCTAAAAACCGAATTTTGATAAATTTGGGGCTAGAATATTATTGATGCTCAAGTGAAATTGGTGGGATTTGATTGCCAAGAAATTAAATTAAAAACTGTGAAGAATCGGTAGTCGTAAAGCTCGAAAACAAATTTAAAGTTATACATATTTTTGAACTGATTTTAAAAAGATATTTTTGAGTTTAAAGAACTGTATTTGTTGCTGTTATAATATTATTGATTTGAGAATAAAATTGTGTTTTGATGAGAATTGGGATTAATTTTATAAATAAATAAACTTTAGGGGTAAAACGGGTATTTTATAAAAGTTTAGAGTTATTTTTATAAATATAAAACAAAGAGTGAAGATTTAGATATAATTCTATAAAATATTGAGGTCAAAATTAAAATATTAAGGGGTTCGTGGTTTAAAAAGTAATTAACAAAAGTTTGAAAATAAGGTTTTATAAAAATAAATTTTAAGAGTATTATAAATATTATTTTAAATATTTGTTTAAAATTAATCATTTATATTAGAGAAAATTATTATTGTAATTATTATTTATCAAAGATATTATTTTATAATAACATTATTATATGTATTATGAAGAATAAAACAGAGAGTAATAAACAAGATACTCTCAAAAGTTTTAGGAAACAGCGATTGAATTAAAGAATCTTATGATTCCCTTTCCATAAAATACTTAGAGGATAATGAAAGAACATTGTTAAGATAGTTTGAACAATTAAGGATAAATAAGTAAAATACTGAAAAAAGAGAGAAGATAAATCAGCACGTGTGATTTTGGGAAGGTCACGAGAGGGTGACAATAGTATGGTTATGGTGCCGAAGAATAAATGTTAACAAGCCGTGAGTTTTTTATGTGAATGATTGTGCAGGGACGTTTGTAAATATGGAATGGCTTCCAAGAGAAGGGGTCACATGCTTCAGCTGGAGAATCGGCACCTGCAAGTACTTGCAGAGGTCATGTTCGACATACTTCAACTAGATAATCAACGCTCTCAAGAAGTAGAAACTTGCAGAGGTTATGTCACTGGAATGTCTTATCCGACTTGCGAGTTGGATTGCGTCGGGTGTATGTCGAAACCAACAATTGAGCTCATTATCTGCGATAGGAATAGACATGCATCATCCTTGTTTGCATATTTTGCATTTGGTTCGATGTTGTGAATTGTTTGTGATTGCTTGAGTGTGCTTGTGATTTTCATTACTTGTTAATTTGAACTTCTATGACTGGTTATTGTTTTGGCTCCCTGTGTCGGGCTGCGAATGACTGAACTGTGATAATATGAATTTAATTTTCTACCCCCAACCCTACTAAGAACTCCCCAGTTCTTACCCCCTATTTCCACCCCCTTTTAACTACAGGTGCAAAGGTTTAGTGCAGAGCCACAAGAGCATAAAAGAGAATGTTTACAAGTTGAGCTGTTAGAATTTATTTTTCCCTCACCTTGTTAATTAGAGTTTTATTCAGAGGGATAGATTTTGTAATTGGTTTTGTATGTGCTATTATAATGTATCATTAACATTAAGTACGTGAAAAAGTGTCATTTGTTTTTGTTGGAAAAGTTTTTAAGTTTTTTTTTTCCTGAACCAATCGATAGACTAACGCATAAAGGCTCATACCCTATTACTAAATATACGAGAGACATCGTAATACTCTCGCTATCAGAGTGGTGCCCTTGGAAGCGTGATGTTCTGTTAGTAAATGATACGTGCTTCAAATGTTCGAGATATGAAGAGTTCAAGTGTTATTTAGAAGATATTAGTTTATATTTTTAGAATATTTTAATTTAATGTATTTTGATTTTGTTTATTTAATTACTAGATTGGGCCTTATGTTTATGGACTTTAGGTTTTTCTTTGTTTTAACCTAATAAGAGGTTATAAATACCTCCTTAGCTATTGTAGTCGCAGCATAGAATGATTTAGAGGTTTCAAAACCCCTTTTTGTTTTCGTGATGAAATCATGGTGTGGACAATTGAGGTTGAGGATCCCTCTCTTGTTGGATCGGAGAATTGGGTAGAAGGTTGAGGAGTCCCTTCGATTCAATTCCCAAACTATGGCGTTGACAAGTTAGGTTGAAGAGTCCCTTTCTTGTTGCGCTAAGAAATTGGGTAGAAAGTAGAATGATTCTCTTTGTACTCAATTTCAATCTATCCTTTTTATTTCTATTTTAATTTCAATGTATTTTTTATTCAGTTGGAATCTTTATCTTCTTGTTTATTTCTTATTTCTTTATCATTTGGTAAAAGGATAAACAAGACAAGAATTGAAATTGAATAAAAAAGATACATTGAAATTGAAATAGAAACAAAAATAATAGGTTGAAATTGAATAGAAAGAGAATTACTCTACTTTCTACCCAATTTCTTGACGCAACAAGAAAGGGACTCCTCAACCTAACTTGTCAACGCCATAGTTTGGGAATTGATTCGAAGGGACTCCTCAACCTTCTAACCAATTCCCCAATGCAACAAGATAGAGACTCCTCAAACTCAATTGTCCACACCATGGTTTCATCATGAAACCAAAAAGGGGTTTTGAAACCTCTAAATCATTCTATGTTGCGACTACAATAGCTAAGGAGGTATTTATAACATCTTATTAGGTTAAAACAAAGAAAACCCTAAAGCCCATAAACATAAGGTCCAATCTAGTAATTAAATAAACAAAATTAAAATACATTAAATTAAAATATTCTAAAAATATAAACTAATATCTTCTAAATAACACTTGAACTTTTCATATCTCGAACATTTGAAGCACGTATCAAAGGGTGTTACACTTCTCACTCCTAATTCCAATAAGATATCTAATAACATCTAAAATAGATTAAGATAAAAGGATTAAAATCGATGATATAAATAAATTTATCATTAAATTCATATTGTGGAATACTTGACAATTCCGGAAGACTGCACACATCGGTACATTGGTTTAAATTCATCACCACATACTCATGATGTGTAGTCTTAAAGTTACCCACGTTGCATCCAACACCAAAATATATAATTTGATAGGCTATTCTTGCAACACCCTAACTACCAAAGCTCACGCTTCCGGCTGCGCAATTCTGATAGCTCGGACATTACGACGACACTTACACTATTTAACACTAAAATATGAGCCTGTTTAAAACTTTAAACCATAATACCGCTCCCAAAATTACTTTTGTTTGATAACGTACATCCATAGATACCATACAACTTACAAAAAACTCATAAAGAGTACATCCATATATATACATATATATATATATATATATATATATAATATTACAAGCATTAACCAATACAATTCCTATCCCTCTTACCGAATATGTAAAGATAAAGGCGAGGGTACAATAAACCATAAACTAAAACAATACAGAGCATCTCAACAACAACTAAATAAACTCTTCGTGACTTCAGCACCCATATCCTGAAAGGGAAAAAATGTAAGGGGGTGAGAACATCATCCTCGAAAGGATTCTCAATAGAGGGTTTTTGGGAATTACTGTAATAGGATACATGAAGATAAACCGTACCAGTGATTAATAACCGTCTTATGCCTCTTTTCAAAAACAACAGTTTACAATAAAAGTAAAGTTGGAAATCTTTTCTGAAAGAGGAACCGTTCAATTCTCAAAACATCAAAAGCCTTTCAAAAAGGTTTATCTATATTGAACTAAAATAGCCTTTCATATTTTATTCCAAACCAGAAACACAAAACCGAAATCAACCATCAGTTCATCTCATTCCAACCACGGCCCTAGGCCCAAACAATCCAACCATCAACCAATCACCACAGTCCAACAGAGTCTCAGTAGCAAACACGAATAGGAAGATGCAAGCACAAACAAACAGTTATTGCAAGTAGAATAATTAGCAGTTAATCACATAGGCAAACCAAGTACAATATGCACACCCATACAATGTCACATAGATGCATATGATGCATGCCTGTCCCTAGTGGCTGATGATATCATCTGTCGGTTATAGAGCCAACCCGACAAGTCCTGGTAGCTAACCATTGGACTGTCCCTCTGTCGTGTCTCCCCAACTCGAGTTATACTCAATATAAACTTGATCATAATCATGATCCATATCCATCACCCTCACTGGTGAATATTTATGGGGGTGAGCTCATCCGGGAATTTCACAGTGCCAGGCCACCCTGACGATATAGGGTCAAAAGAGCTTCGAGTCTCCACCTGGAGCACGTGGTGGCTAGCCACTTCTTTCTCCCAGGGAAACTCATATCACCAATAGTGGAAGTGCAAATCACAATTATCAATAATTCAGCATATATGATTTTCATTCTCAGTCATGGATCAACATCCATCTCAGCCATTCGGCTCACGGTTCAATCTAGAACAAGCCAATATTCATATCATACACAGCCATTCCGGCTCACTGTTTAATCCAGAACCAGCCAATATTCATAATCATACACAACCATTCCGGCTTACAACAAAACACCACTTCCACCATTCAACATCATCAAATTAATAAAATCGGCATTTAAGCCAAACCACTTTTTCTCAAATCATTTCACTTTGAAATCAAGTTTCAACTCTTTTCAGCCTTGGCTTTAAAGATCTCATTTTTCAAATCATCTCAGGCTCATAACCATACCAAGGTAAAATCCCCTTTGAAAACAATACCACTCTCGGCATCCTCTTTCCAAAACTTCCATAACCATAGCAAGTTAAAGATTTATCTTGAAATATTCAAAATCATCCATCCAACAATGGAATTTTATAACATAAGTTTCTCGGCAGAGTCTCAAGTGTAAAACCCGGTTAATTAACGGCTAATTAACCCATAAATGAGAATTTATTCTAGAAAGCCTAAAATGTGATTTTTATGGCTAAATGTGATAGAGGAGATTGATATGAGAATTTCGGTACCAATTTTATAGAAATCGGACCAAGATTGGACCGAACGGGCCAAATCGGGCCAACCGGACCCAAAGTGGGCCCTTGGCCCAACATAACTAAACCAAAACCCTAGTTTTCAGCACTCTCTCTCCTCACAACACACTCAAACACGCTGAAATGGTGGAGAGGAAGGGAAGAACACTCTCTCAACTTCTTTCTCTCACTTGATCTTCAAACCACCATAACTTTTGATCTAGAGCTACGATTGCCGCTCCGTTTGCGGCCACGCGTTCACCGCGGAGAGCTCTACAAAACCCATACAACCAAGTGTGTGTGGATATTGGAGCTTGATTGGTGATTTTGAAAAGCTTGGAAAGGGTTTGGTGGTGAAAAATCTGTTCTTGGAGGTGTTGAGGCCTTGAGAGCTTGTGGATAAGTGGTTTGGAAGTGCTCCGGTTGAGCTGAAAAAATCGGCTAAGGTATGGTTTCGGTTTCCCGTATCTAATATGTAATGTGGTAGGAAATACTTAGGCTAGAGGCCCTAAGATAGGCATTGAATGGTTGGTGTTGTTGAATTGTTGATACATATGATGTGGTCATATATGTGATGATGATTAATGATGCCTTGGTGGTATGATGTATGAGAAATATGCATGTTGTGATATATGCTTGATGATTGGTTATGGTTGAATTGTGGGTTGAACCATGTTTATGGTAAGTATGATGTTGATTGTGTACAATAATGATTTATTGGGATTGGTGTTGTTGGAATTGGCATGAGGAAGAGTATATGATATGTCAATATGTTTGAGTTTGAGCCACTTGGGTGAAGTGGGTTAAAATGATGAGATAGTGATTTTGTAATTTGTGGTAAAGTGTTAATGTGTGAGTTGAGAAGGCTTGATGTTGAAATTGATGTATTTTGATTGATTTCAAAGGAAAGGGATGAAAATGGCATGTTTTGATTGATTTCAAAGGAAAGGGATGAAAATGGCATGTTTTGATTGATTTTGAAAAGAGTTGGAAATGGCTTGTTTTGAAAATGGCACTTTGTGGTTTTTATGAAAAACATGGATTTTGGGCATACTTTGGCGGGACATAACTTGGACTACGGATCCCTGTTTTGTACCAAATCTTTTTAGAGATGAAATTGGATCTGGAATGTCCGTGCCGTTCGAAGAACGGGTGAAAAACGATTTAAAATGAGGAAGTTATGTCCGTTGGAAGATTGGGGTTTAAATTGGTGAATTATGCAGCTTTTAACTTAGAAAATTTTTAGCAGAATGACCCCTTGCGCGTGGGCGCACTTGGCGCATACGCGTCGTTCTTCCAGAAAGCGCCATCCACGCGTGTGTGTGATGTGCGCGGGCGCACCGATTGTGCTGCACCCAATGCCCAGCCATTTTCCAGAGAGTTGTGCCAGAACTGTGCCAGCTTTGTGCCTGGGCACGAGAACACCCACGCGTACGCGTGGTTGACGCGTGCACGTCGATTGGCAAATTTTTAATCCGCGCGTTAATGACAAACCCCAATTTGACGGTTTGTTTTGTATTGAATTTAGAATATTTTGATAACCTTTTGTCATATTTAGCCTAGGAATTAGCATGGTTTTGTTATCTCTCCCATATTTGTGCTTAAGTGTAAAAACATGCTTTTTAAGCCTTATTTTGATGAATTCTAGTTTCTCTTTGATTCCACAAGATGCCTTGATGTGTTTGCTAGTAATTCCAGGATTGGAATAGGCTAGGCATGGATCAAAGGAAGCAAGGAAGGAAGCATGCAAGTGGAGATAAGCATAAAAAGTCAAAGAAGCAAAGTCAGCCATGCACGCGCATGCGCACAAGGCGCTAGCGCGCACAAGGCGCTAGCGCGCACATTGCGAAACAGGCCAAGGACGCACACGCGTACCGTGCGCGCACGCGTTGGTGATCGCACATGACTCCATTTATGCAACACGTGCCTGGCGATTTTGGAAGGTTTCAGCAACCAACTTTGGCGCCAAAATGCATATAAGAGCCAAGGATTGAAGGAGATTGACACACACACTTCCAGAGACTCATTTTACATCTTTTGAAAATATTTTTAGTTAGTTACATTTGTAGAGAGAGAAACTCCAACTTCTCTCTAGGATTCATCTTCATTTTCTCAATTCTCAACCATTCCTTGGTGAGATCCATTGCAACTCTCAATTTACTTTGTTCATGTTGAAGATCCTCTTTTCTAATCTCAATTAGTGTTTGTAATTGTTCAATTCTCATAGATCTTAGGTTTAACTTTGTTGTTTTGGATTCTATTAATTCATTGAAGATCTCATTTTCATTGTTGTTCATTGTTGATTCTTGTTGATTTCTTGTGTTGAATGATTCTAAATTTCTTCTCAATTTTACTATGTCTTTCATTCTCGCTCCCCAAGTGTTTGAGAAAATGCCAACTTTAGATATGGAGTGGTATCCCCTCACTTGGCCTAGTAGTTGAGTCATTGGAGACACTTGAATAATGGATGTCAATTGTTGATTAAGAATTGAGAATTGCTAATTGACTTGGAGTGCACTAAAGCTAGACTTCCCTAGGGTAAGACTAGGACTTGTAACTCAAGTTAGTTACTTTTACTTGACTTCCCTCTATAATTAGGGGTTAACTAAGTAAAGCAACACTCCTTTGTTATCACAATTGAAGGAAGCTATAGTGATGGAACTTCCAATGTTCAACCTTGGCCAAGGCTTTTAATATTGATTGATTGTTGTTTTCTTTTATTAGCACTTTTATGCCACACTCTTCAAGCCACAAAAGACCACTTAACCAATAACATGCATCCTTGTAGCATTCCTAGGGAAGAACGACTCGGGACTAATACTCTCGGTTATAGATTGTAGAATTACTTTGATGATGGATTCTGCGTCGGTTTAGACTATACTACGATTACTTGATAATTTCTATACCGGCAAAAATTCATTCGTCAGTTAGCGTGCATGACGCTTGCGCGTCGATGAAGTTTTTGAGGCCATCCACGCGTGCGCGTGGAGTGTGCGTACGCGTGGACCTGTTTTCATCCCAAAGTTGATTTTTGAGTTTTAAAAGCCAAATTTCATACTTCTAAGCCTCCGATCTCACCACTTATATCTTAAATCATTATGATATGCCTAGCCATGAGAGAAGGAGCTAGTGGATGTGGTAACTTGCGAGTGAAGCAAGAGAAAATGAATAATCAATGAGGATCATTGATGATTATGTGAGATGTGGAGGATGGTGGTGGAAGTGCTTGTTATGCCATTGGCCGGAGGGCCGTAATTGTTTATGAATTGGTTGGTTCTGGATTGAACTGTGAGCCGGAATAGCTGTGTATGCTATGAATATTGGCTGGTTATGGATTTAACCGTGATGCCGATTGGCTGGTTATGGATT
>NC_029777.3:72761564-72766440 GCF_000817695.3 Arachis duranensis
AGTTTCCCTGGGTTGAAGCAGTGGCTAGCCACCACGTGCTCCAGGTTGAGACTCGAAACTCTTTTGACCCTATGTCATAAGTGTGGCTGGGCACTGTGAAAGACCCGGATGAGCTCGCCCCCGTAAGTATTCACCAGTGAAGGTGATAGATATAGATCATGATTATGATCAAGTTTATGACGAGTATAACTCGAGTTGGGGATGCGTGACAGAGGGACAGTCCAATGGTTAGCTACCAGGACTTGTCAGGTTGGCTCTATAACCGACAGATGATATCATCAGCCACTAGGAACAGGCATTCATCATATGCATACTATATGAATTGTTTGAGATTGCTTATTTGACTGCATATTACTTGCTAATTGTCTAAATGCTTTACTTGTTCCTATTTGTGTATTCCTTGTTTGATATAACTGTGATTGCTACATTATACTCCTGCTGGTGGTTGGGAGGTCTGAAGGAATTGGAAAGGGAAGTATTAGTTAGACTGAAGTATCTTTAGTCAGATGCCCTTTATGGTTTAGCTTGTTTATAAGCTTTGATATTATCTGGAGTAAGTTCTAGGATTGCCTTCGGCTTTCCTCTATTATTATGTATTATATATGTGGAAGCTGTTACCGTGCTGGGGACCTCTGGTTCTCACCCATGCGGATTTTGTGGTTTTCAGATGCAGGACGTACGGTTTCCCGCTGAGGCACGCTGGAGACTTCTAGATTTGCGAAGATTCCTTGTTCTTGGGGTTTATGTTTTGGTTTATATGTTTTGCTTAGATACTTTTATCTCCATTAAATAATACAAACTGTGATGACTCCCCTTATAGGAGATTTTGGAGAATAGGTTTTATGTATTAGTGTCCCTTTGGGTTTCCTTTGGGGTTTTCCTTATTTCTATCATATGTATATATTGCTATGCTCGGACCGGTTATCTTCGCAGCCGAATTTTGAGTCTTGATATTCCTGTTTTTGACACTCCTTTGTATATATATAATCACGCGTTGGTTATCCTTGTTCGTTACGTTATCGATCAGAGAGTTGCACTTTGAGTTGCGATTTTTTTTTTACCCCTTTTTCTACAAAGGCTCCTAGTTATAATCAATTATTCATACTACTATACGTACTAAATTTTTATTTTAGAGGTCGTAATACCTTGCCATCTCTGAATTATGACTTAAGCATAAGACTCTGTATGGTGGGGTGTTACATCAAGTCTTTAGGGGAGATTAACATAACTTATTTCGCCAAAAACACTTAAAATCATTAAAATCTTGGCTTCCTGATTTGAGTAATAAAATAAGGTCTAAGCCAAACCGAGTCACGTAATCATTTACTTCTTTCAAAGCCGTTTCCTTTACTTAGGCAAAACTAACTTCCACCCCCATGATAAATTCTAGAACGTTTCAACCATTCAAAATTGTTTTAGTCTTGCAAGAATTTAGAACTGAAAGAGTACTTAAAACCTTTCTCAAAACATTTCAAAATGAAACTTGTCAATAGACATTCAGGTTCTTTCAAAGTCATTGAAACTCCTTTAATTGAAACCCTCAAGTCAAATTCAAAGGTATTGTCCTTGTCACATTTAAAATAGCTTTAAAACATAAGTTTCATCTAAATAACTTTCTCCTGAAAGAGATACAATGCCTTTATTAAGAAGCAAGACTAAATAACAATTTCCTCTTTAATAATTCATTTCGAAAGCATGAATCATCCTTTTCTTGATAATTCAAATAAAAGAGTAGAAGTCTTTAACTCATCATTTTTCCAAACAACATTTCAATAAACACTCGGATTTTATAGAAATTTCGGCAGCATCTCCCATAAAACTGGACTTTGCCACCCGGTTCGGGTCCCAACAAAACCCTTCCACAATCCTTTTCAACAGCCTAAAATCCAAAATCAGTTCAAGGCAAGCCAAAATCCAACAATCATCTCAATTCCTTATTTCTAGAAAATCGTTTCAAAATCAAATCATTATCAGCCGAATAAGCTCATTTCTAAAGCTTTAAAGAAATGGTTCAGCAACAATCATTTATCAAGCCAGATCATTTAAAGCAAACCAGGCTGAATTCAAGAGTGTATTCTATTTTTCACATTCTCAAAAAAATCAACTCAACTCAACTCAAATCAATTCCCAACGGATTAAACTCGATATCAAAGCTTTAAAAGAATCATCTTCAAAAGCATTTCATTTCACAAAACCACACAGCAAACCAACCAACAAACGTTCATAATCAATCGAGACAAATCAAACCATACATAAGGCTGATACAATCACGAAATACACATTTTCTTACATCAGTATCCACATATAATAATTCCAATATACAAAATATAGTTTTTCAGAAAATGCCCTACCTCAAAATGCAAATCCATAACACAAACGTCTCACAGAGTCCTTTTCGCCTCAACTCGAAATCAACAATCAAAATCCCAGCTCCGCGTGTTTTCCTCAATAGAATAAACAACCTCAATGCCACAAGTAAACTCGGATTCTAACCCCTAGAACCATCAACATCATAAACACTTTATTACATGGAATTGAACACTAATGCAGGACTTTCGAAACAGAAATACTTACTGAAACTAAGAAAGAGCGGCTGAATCAAGCAGTGGTAGCTCCGACGGTGGTCTCGGCAACAACCGTGCTACCCCCGGTGACCAGAACGACAGCAATCAAAACTCGAACCTATGTTACCAAACCTCAGAGTCTTTAACCACGCATAACAGAATACTGACTAAAAAGGGCTTTTCAAAATGAGCCTGCTTACCGCAACAAGGGAAGAATAACCACACTGAGTAGCGGCAGTTCCGATGGTGTTTCCAGCAACACCCGCGCCACCACCGGCGGTCGGAAACGCAAAGACGCAGGTTCTCCGGCAGCGACAACATAACATATGACAACCCCTTTATTAAACACAACAGTTTTAGTGACAGCTTCAAACTAAAATTGAATTGGAGGAACTAAGAAGAACCAGAAACAGGGCAAACTCACCAAAATAGTGGCGATCCTAACGGTGGCTTCCAACGATAGTGGTGGCGTCCACCTCCCTCGCGCGTCTCTGCTCTAGCGATGGCTGAAAGACGACGACACAGGATCCACATGAGGAGTGACCAGGACCACACATAAGCCCCGCGATGACGGCGGCGGATGCAAGGTTACCTCGCAACGGTGCCTGCACGAGGGTGACGGCAACTGGAGCCTGAATTGTTGCGAGTTGAATGCGGTTCTGGGCCGCACAGTAGCTTCTTCTCCGGCTTTTCTCCTGGACGACCGTGGCGACGCGACCCTCTGCCTCTCGTGTCTGTTTGCTCGCTAACTCGCCCTCCCTGATGCAACACGGCGGCGTGACGGCAGTGATGCCCACCGGCACCGTGCTTCCTCACCTCCCCTCTCCTCCATTCGGCCAACGATGTTTCGTAGGTGTGGGTCGTGTTTCCAATTCCCCTTTTCTGCCTCTTCTCTCTCAAATTCTGTTTCCTTCCTTCTTCATATGGCTGAGTGTTTGTGTTTAGGGTAGAGAAAGGCAGCAGCTACGGTTGCTTGGGTTTGAGAGAGCTAGGGTTTCATTTTGAAACTTAGGGTTAGGGGCATTTTGGTAAGTTCAAATAAAAGTAAGGGTAATATAGTAATTAAGAACAAATTTTAATCCAACACTAATTGTATATAGAAAAATACTATTTGCTCATCAATCTTACAAATTATTTTTCATAAAATGCCCAAATCAAAATAATTAGAAAAAATATAATTAAATCTTTTATTTTCCAAAGTAACGTATTAATATTTAAAATATTAATTATTTAATCCAAATCATATAAAAATCCTTATTATTTCACAACTACCAACTTTATAATATAATTATAGAAAATAATCCAATAATTATCAAATTGGATAATAATCATAACTTATCTCAAATTCAATAAATCAAAACTTGCTTTAATTTTCTTTAATAAAGATATTTCTGAAATTAAAGCTACAGAAACACTGAATTTGAAATTAGCTAATAATAGCCCTTTTTAAAAGGTTTTGGGTCTTACATTCTACACACCTTATAAAAATTTTCGTCCTCGAAAATTGATACAAAACGAAAGAAATCTCATAACAGTTCACCCTTGAACACATTTAAGGAAGAAGTTAAAATATCTCAACATATAAACATATGTACGGTTTTCAAATACTTGGATTATTGTATGCATAAGCACACAAAGGTAGGAGTATGGTTGCAAAGCAAACATTACAAGATAGGCTCAAATGCAAAAGATGTCATGGTTCGAGCATGTGGTAGTAAAGCAAGGCATTGAAGGTTATAAAACAGGATGAGGTTACAACGATGTGCTCAAGATCTGCACACTAATCTCATCTCAACCTCAAAGCTTCAACCTTCCAACTCCATCAAGCACTTTACAACCTCATAGCCGATCATGAGCCTAACACCCGCAAGCTCGTTTGCAAGGGACAAAACACCCACAACTCATCATAACGTTACACACTTACTGCTCCAACTTCTGTATATACATATCACATCTTAAAGAGCTAACTGATGAGCGGATAATTTGTACGCTTTTTGGCATTGTTTTTAGTATGTTTTTAGTATGATCTAGTTAGTTTTTAGTATATTTTTATTAGTTTTTAGTTAAAATTCACTTTTCTGGACTTTACTGTGAGTTTGTGTGTTTTTCTGTGATTTCAGGTACTTTCTGGCTGAAATTGAGGGACCTGAGCAAAAATCTGATTCAGAGACTAAAAAGGACTGCAGATGCTGTTGGATTCTGACCTCCCTGCGCTCGAAGTGGATTTTCTAGAGCTACAGAAGCCCAATTGGCGCGCTCTCAACGGCGTTGGAAAGTAGACATCCTGGGCTTTCCAGCAATATATGATAGTC
>NC_029777.3:72767229-72767790 GCF_000817695.3 Arachis duranensis
ATTCAGAGACTAAAAAGGACTGCAGATGCTGTTGGATTCTGACCTCCCTGCGCTCGAAGTGGATTTTCTGGAGCTACAGAAGCCCAATTGGCGCGCTCTTAACGGCGTTGGAAAGTAGACATCCTGGGCTTTCCAGAAATATATGATAGTCCATACTTTGCCCGAGATTTGATGGCCTAAACAGGCGTTCCAAGTCAGCTCAAGAATTTTGGCGTTAAACGCCAGAACTGGCACATAAGCTGGCGTTTAACTCCAAGAAAAGTCTCTACACGAAAATGCTTCAATGCTCAGCCCAAGCACACACCAAGTGGGCCCAGAAGTGGATTTTTATGTCATTTACTCATCTCTGTAAACCCTAGGCTACTAGTTCTTTATAAATAAGACCTTTTGCTATTGTATTTTTTATCTTTTTGATCACTTTAGATCTCTAGATCATCTTTGGACATCTAGTTCTTAGATCATTGGGAGGCTGGCCATTCGGCCATGCTTGGACCTTGTTCTTATGTATTTTCAACGGTGGAGTTTCTACACACCATAGATTAAGGTGTGGAGCTCTGCTGT
>NC_029777.3:72768475-72768930 GCF_000817695.3 Arachis duranensis
CAAGTTTTTGGCGCCGTTGCCGGGGATTGTTCAAGTTTTGAGCAAGCTTTTGGTAACATCAGTGCCAAGATCCGGCAACAACACCAAGTTAGTGGCGTTATTTCCCGGGATTGTTCTAGTTTGGACAATTGACGGTTCATCTTGTTGCTTAGATTAGGTATTTATTTTTTTCGAGATTCTTGAAGATGAATTCTAGAGTTTCATGATGATTTGTTGAAATCTGGCTGGCTGAGAAGCCATGTCTAATTTCATTGGACCGAGGTTTCAACTTATCACCATAAAAGCTTGTTGATTTTTATCAATCTTGCTTTTGGAGCAATGATCTGCTAAGGCTTGGCTGGCCTCTGGCCATGTCTAGTGTTTTGGACCGAAGCTTTCTTTGAAAGCTTGGCTGGCTGTGAAGCCATGTCTAATTCCTGGACCGGAGTCTTAGACTAGCATTGCACTGATTCCTG
>NC_029777.3:72769180-72769510 GCF_000817695.3 Arachis duranensis
CCTTTGAATTCAATTGACTTGATTGTTTTGTGTGTCTCATATGCATTTTCATTTTGTTAGTGTCAGTAGTATACAAACTGATAAGTTTGGTGTCTTGCATGCATTGTTATTTGATACTTGTTGCATTTTGATTTGTTCTTATTATTAAAAATCCAAAAATATTTTTAATTTGTGTCTTCTCAAGTCAATAATACAGAGAATTGAAGATGCAGAACATACAGCAGAGGAATTACACAGAAAAAGCTGGGCGTTCAGAACGCCCAGTGAAGAAGGACAGACTGGCGTTTAAACGCCAGCCAGGGTACCTGGTTGGGCGTTTAACGCCCAAAA
>NC_029777.3:72770416-72770712 GCF_000817695.3 Arachis duranensis
CCGACTTCTATGGGAGAAGCATCTCTATCCCTGCCATTGGAGCAAACAACTTTGAGCTTAAGCCTCAATTAGTTTCTCTAATGCAACAGAATTGCAGGTTCCATGGACTTCCATTGGAAGATCCCCATCAGTTTTTAGCTGAGTTCTTGCAAATCTGTGACACTGTCAAGACTAATGGGGTTGACCCTGAGGTCTACAGACTTATGCTATTCCCTTTTTGCTGTAAGAGACAGAGCTAGAACATGGTTGGACTCACAACCTAAAGAAAGCCTGGACTCTTGGGAAAAGCTAGTCAA
>NC_029777.3:72771466-72771643 GCF_000817695.3 Arachis duranensis
GCAGAGCCAAACAGAGCCCCCACAGTCAAACTCTAAGTTTGGTGTTGGGAGGCCACAACCAAACTCTAAGTTTGGTGTTGAACCCCCACATTCAACCTCTAAGTTTGGTGTTGGGAGGTCCCAACATGGCTCTGCATATCTGTGAGGCTCCATGAGAGTCCTCTGTCAAGCTAATGA
>NC_029777.3:72775435-72784621 GCF_000817695.3 Arachis duranensis
GAATGACTGTGACGTGCTTCAAACTCCTGAAGGCGGGGCGTTAGTGACAGATGCAAAAGAATCACTGGATTCTATTCCGGCCTGATTTAGAACCGACAGATTGAATTCCGCGTGCTGTGACAGAGCATATGCAATCGCTTTCACTGAGAGGATGGGAGGTAGCCATTGACAACGGTGAAACCCTACACAAGCTTGCCATGGAAAGGAATAAGAAGGATTGGATGAAGACAGTAGGAAAGCAGAGAGACGGAAGGGAAGGCATCTTCATGCGCTTATCTGAAGTTCCTACCAATGAATTACATAAGTATCTCTATCTTTACCTTTGTGTTATTTTCATTCATCACCATTACCATTTGAGTTTGCCTGACTAAGATTTACAAGATGACCATAGCTTGCTTCAATACTAACAATCTCCGTGGGATCGACCCTTACTCGCGTAAGGTTTATTACTTGGACGACCCAGTGCACTTGCTGGTTAGTTGTGCGAAGTTGTGTAATGCCATGGTATTGAGCTACCAAGTTTTTTGGGGTTCATGACCAGGGATTATGAGAGTTGTGAAAAAGTATTATTCACAATTTCACGCACCACTAACGCATCGCGTTACTACATCTACATATTGCATGTGATATCAAAAGAATTCTCGAGTCTACTCAGAAGGATACCAGATTCAGAAAGAAGAGACACATGTTAAGAATAATACTCATAGATTTGAGAGAATATATCCAATCCAGGTAAACAAAGATTCTCAACCAATGAAGTTTGCTAGAAATAAGTCGATTGACAACTTCAAAGATAACCCTTGTATCAAAGAAATCCAACAGGAACAATAAGAAGAAAATTCAGCGCATTATTTTGAAACAAATTCAAGCTGAGTCGAAGAAGCATGAGGTTTGCAAAAGAGAAGATTTCAAACCCAAGACAAAGCTCACAGAACTCAACAGCATGATTAAAAATACTTTCGAATGCATTGTTCACAAAAGAATCGAAAACTTGCAGAAAAATCACTTCGCAATTTAGAAAAAAAGTTAAGTAACAAACATTCTCCAAGAGAATAACAAAAGTAATAACGTGACTTTGCTGTAATACAATTTTATGTTGAAATAGATCATTCAGAATTTTAAAAAAAGGTGCACACAAGTTTGGCTAAAGGCTAAAATATTCCATCAAATATTTTAGAAAGATAATTAGGTGCACAACTTAACCAAAAGCAATCATAAAACTCGGAAGAGAAATCAAATGCTTGTTCAAAAAATCCCAAAGTCCATATTCAAACAAGCGTGTATAAAAGTTGTAGCAAGGACAAAGGAGAAAGTTAAACTCTTTTTAGAAAAGAAACTCCGAGGTAAAAATTTGCTTACAATTTGGTAAAGGAAATAAGTGGTGCGTTACAAACAAACCGGTTTCCACTAAACAAGGAAGCTTTTCAAAACTTCATTTAAAATAGCGCATGCCAACTTTAAATTAAATTCGTCAAAATTGAACAATGGTTTCAATCTCAATCAAGTAACAGAAAATAAATTCCATTTAAAACTTCTTACAAGAGAATTCAAAACTTCTTTAAAAAGTTTAAAACAAGACTCCAAAAGTGTTCTTGAAATCACCATCTCAGAAGAACATTCAAGAAGTTTAAGATGTACTAAAAAGGAGTCAAGCCTTGCAAGAAAGGATCCTAAATCAAGGTAGTTCAAACAAGATCCACTGGGCTTGAGTCATCAACAAGTTTTCAATTGATCCAAAGAAATACAAAAGTCATAGAAAAAGACAACTCAATCATTAGTAATTTCTCAAGGATAAATCTTTGACTAAAAACTCTTGTAGAGATAATGAGAGAATAAACGATGCACTATTTTGAAATGAATCAAACTAACTCATATAAGAATGAGATTCACAAGAGAAGGAAAACCAAGATCAATGGTAATGTCCAAAAGATGTAAAAGATTAGTTAAAAAAAACAAAGTCAAGTGTGGCATTCATAGAGATGGAAGGTTTAAAAGAGAATTTAGTCCGTTCATAGGAAGAAAGCTATGAGTCCAACACTTTCAAAAGAACAACAATGGCATAAACCATATAGCATGCTAAATCAAACTCAATTCAAAATAAGTTAAGTAAAGCTTATCAAACGAAACTCCACCGAGATAAAAGTGAAAAATTCTTCTTTTGCAAAATTTTGAAAAATATCCAAATACATAATCAAATGAAGATGTGCATTGGAACTATAGTAAAATTACTAGAAAGTCAAATTGTAATTTAAAGTAAATGCAGTTCCATAAACCAATAAAAGCACAGGCGAGGTATTAGAAATAAATAGTTGTTAAACTGTATAAGTAACCTCAAAGTTTCATATATAGATAAGTATATATCCAATCAACAGTAATTTTTATAAAATCTCAAAATTGGCTGTGATCACTGTCGAATGAGAGAAAAAATTGAATCAACAATTTCTCTAAAAATGGACTCGGAATCAGGAGTTAAAATGCACAACGTAATAGGACAAGTTCAAAGCCATATCAAAGAATACATGAGTCAAGAAGAACTTAAACAGGGGAAGATAGATGCAACATGGATTTTAAACAAGCATACGCACTTAAGATCAAACAAGAATGCATATGAATAGAGAAATAGAATGGAAACATCAAATTATTTTTCAAGAGGAGTAGCAAATAACTTCAAGTTAGGATATGAAAGAACAGGTCGAATCGAATAGAATTCAAGACAAACAACTAAATAGCCTCGAAAAATAGTTTCCAACATTCCCAAAACCCACGATTCGCTTTACCCAAAACTCGTATATCATCTATGATAACCCATCAGTGCTTTCATATACACAATTCACTAGTATTAAGCCGGTCAAACTTAATACCAAGATTTATGCAATGTAAGACTAACAGCGTTAATCAATAGACCGTCATGTGCATAAAGCTCCAATTCTCGTCATTTGACAAGACCTAATACATGACAAATGCTCAGAGTATGCAATTGAAGCATAGTCGGTCCATTCCTCAGGCTCTACAGGAAAGACCGCTCTGATACCATAATGTAACACCCTAACTACCAAAGCTCATGCTTCCGGCTACGCAACTCTGATAGCTCGGACATTACGACGACACTTACACTATTTAATACTAAAATATGAGCCTGTTTAAATCTTTAAACCGCAATACCGCTCCCAAAATTACTTTCGTTCGATAATGTACATCCATAGATATCATACAACTTACAAAAAACTCATAAAGAGTACATCCATATATATAAACATACATATATATATAAATAATATTAACTAAAATAATACAAAGCATCTCAACAACAACTAAATAAACTCTTCGTGACTTCAGCACCCATATCCTGAAAGGGGAAAAATGTAGGGGGTGAGAACATCATCCTCGAAAGGGTTCTCAGTAGAGGGCTTTTGGGAATTACTGTAATAGGATACATGAAGATAAACCGTAACAGTGATTAATAATCGTCTTATGCCTCTTTTAAAAAATAACAGTTTACAAAAAAAATAAAGTCGGAAATCTTTTCTGAAAGAGGAACTGTTCAATTCTCAAAACATCAAAAGCCTTTCAAAAAGGTTTATCTATACTGAACTAAAATATCCTTTCATATTTTACTCCAAACCAGAAACACAAAACCAAAATCAACCATCGGTTCATCTCATTCCAACCACGGCCCTAGGCCCAAACAATCCAACTATCAACCAATCACCATAGTCAACAGAGTCTCAGTAGCAAACACGAATAGGAAGATGCAAGCACAAACAAACAGTTATTGCAAGTAGAACAATTAGCAGTTAATCACATAGGCAAACCAAGTACAATATGCACACCCATACAATGTCACATAGATGCATATGATGCATGCCTGTCCCTAGTGGCTGATGATATCATCTGTCGGTTATAGAGCCAACCCGACAAGTCCTGGTAGCTAACCATTGGACTGTCCCTCTGTCGTGTCTCCCCAACTCGAGTTATACTCAATATAAACTTGATCATAATCATGATCCATATCCATCACCCTCACTGGTGAATATTTTTGGGGGTGAGCTCATTCAAGAATTTCACAGTGCCTGGCCACCTTGACGACATTGGGTCAAAAAAGATTCGAGTCTCCACCTGGGGCACGTAGTGGCTAGCCACTGCTTTCTCCCAGGGAAACTTGTATCTCCGATAGTAGAGGTGCAAATCACAATTATCAATAATTCAGCATATATGCTTTTCATTCTCAACCATGGATCAACATCCATCTCAGCCATCCGGCTCATAGTTCAATCCAGAACTAGCCAAGATTCATATCATACACAGCCACTCCGGCTCACGGTTCAATCCAGAACCAGCCAATATTCATAATCATACACAGCCATTCCGGCTCACAACAAAACAGCACTTCCACCATTCAACATCATCAAATTCATAAATCAGCATTTAAGCCATAAACCATTTTTTCTCAAATCATTTCACTTTGAAATCAAGTTTCAACTCTTTTCAGCCTTGGCTTTAAAGATCTCATTTCTCAAATCATCTCAAGCTCATAAGCCACTTTTACTCAAGGTAAAATCCCCTTTGAAAACAATGCCACTCTCGGCATCTTCTTTCCAAAACTTTCATAACCATGGCAAGTTAAAGATTTATCTTAAAATATTCAAAATCATCCATCCAACAATGGAATTTTATAACAAAAGTTTCTCGGCAGAGTCTCAAGTCTTTAGGGGAGATTAATATAACTTATTTCACCAAAAACTCTTAAAATCATTAAAACCTTGGCTTCCTGATTTGAGTAATAAAATAAGGTCTAAGCCAAACCGAGTCACGTAATCATTTACTTCTTTCAAAGCCATTTCCTTTACTTAGGCAAAACCAACTTCCACCCCATGATAAATTCTAGAACGTTTCAACCGTTCAAAATTGTTTTAGTCTTGCAAGAATTCAGAATTCAAAGAGTACTTAAAACCTTTCTCAAAACATTTCAAAATGAAACTTGTCAATAGACATTCAGGTTCTTTCAAAGTCATTGAAACTCCTCTAATTGAAACCCTCAAGTCAAATTCAAAGGCATTGCCCTTATCACATTTAAAACAGCTTTAAAACATAAGTTTCATCTAAATAACTTTCTCCTGAAAGAGATACAATGCCTTTCTTAAGAAGCAAGACTAAATCACAATTTTCTCTTTAATAATTCATTTCAAAAGCATGAATCATCCTTTTCTTGATAATTCAAATAAAAGAGTAGAAGTCTTTAACTCATCATTTTTCCAAACAACATTTCAATAAACACTCGGATTTTATAGAAATTTCGGCAGCATCTCCCCTAAAACTTGGACTTTGCCACCTGGTTCGGGTCCCAACAAAACCCTTCCACAATCCTTTTCAACAGCCCAAAATCCAAAATCAGTTCAAGGCAAGCCAGAATTCAACAATCATCTCAATTCCTTATTTCTAGAAAACAATTTCAAAATCAAATCATTATCAGCCAAATAAACTCATTTCTAAAGCTTTAAAGAAACGGTTCAGCAATAATCATTTATCAAACTATATCATTTAAAGAAAACTAGGCTGAATTCAAGAGTGTATTCTGAAAATAATCTCAACTTAACTCATCAAATCAATTCCCAACGGATTAAACTCGATATCAAAGCTTTAAAAGAATCAACTTCAAAAGCATTTCGTTTCACAAAACCACACAGCAAACCAACCAACAAACGTTCATAATCAATCGAGACAAATCAAACCATACATAAGGCCGATATAATCACCAAATACACATTTTCTCACATCAGTATCCACATGTAATAATTCCAATATACAAAATATAGTTTTTCGGAAACGCCCATACCTCAAAATGAAAATCCATAACCCAAACGTCTCACAAAGTCCTTTTCGCCTCAACTCGAAATCAACAATCAAAATCCCAGCTCCGCGTGTTTTCCTCAATAGAAAAAACAACCTCAACGCCACAAGTAAACTCAGATTCTAACCCCTAGAACCGTCAACATCATAAACACTTTATTACACGGAATTGAACACTAATGCAGGGCTTTCGAAACAGAAATACTTACTGAAACTAAGAAAGAGCGGCTGAATCAAGCAGTGGTAGCTCCGGCGGTGGTTTCGGCAACAACTGTGCTACCCCCGGTGACCAGAACGGCAGCAATCAAAACTCGAACCTATGTTACCAAACCTCAGAGTCTTTAACCACGCATAACAGAATACTAACTAAAAAGGGCTTTTCGAAATGAGCCTGCTTACCGTAACAAGGGAAGAACAACTACACCGAGTAGCGGCAGTTCCGATGGTGTTTCCAGCAACACTCGCGCCACCACCGGTGGTCAGAAACGTAGAGCCGCAGGTTCTCCGGCAGCGACAACGTAACATATGACAGCCCCTTTATTAAACACAACAGTTTCAGTGACAGCTTCAAACTAAAATTGAATTGGCGGAACTAAGAAGAACCAGAAACATGGCAAGCTCACCAAAACAGTGGCGATCTTAACGGTGGCTTCCAACGGCAGTGGCGGCGTCCACCTCCCTCGCGCGTCTCTACTCTGGCGATGGCTGAAATACGACGACACGTGCTCCACGGCGAGGAGCAACCACGGCCACACATAAGACCCTCGAAGACGGCGGCGGATACAAGGCTACCTCGCGACGGCGCCTGCACGAGGGTGACGGCAACTGGAGCCTGAACGGCGGCGAGTTGAATGCGGTTCTGGGCCGCACAACAGCTTCTTCTCCGGCGTTTCTCTTGGACGACCGTGGCGACGCGACCATCTGCCTCTCGTGTCTGTTTGCTCGCTAACTCTCCCTCCCTGATGCAACACGGTGGCGCGGTGGCAGTGATGACCACTGGCGCCGTGCTTCCTCACCTCACCTCTCCTCCGTTCGGCCAACAATGTTTCGTGGGTGTGGGTCGTGTTTCCGATCCCCCCTCCTCTGCCTCTTCTCTCTCAAATTCTGTTTCCTTCCTTCTTCATATGGCTGAGTGTTTATGTTTCGGGTAGAGAGGGCAGCAGCTGCGGCTGCTTGGGTTTGAGGGAGCTAGGGTTTCATTTTGAAACTTAGGGTTAAGGGCATTTTGGTAAGTTCAAATAAAAATAAGGGTGATATGGTAATTAGAAACAAATTTTAATCCAACACTAATTGTATATAGAAAAATACTATTTGCTCATCAATCTTACAAATTATTTTTCATAAAATGCCCAAATCAAAATAATTAGAAATAATATAATTAAACCCTTTATTTTCCAAAGTAACGTATTAGTATTTAAAATATTAATTATTTAATTCAAATCATATAAAATTTTTTATTATTTCACAACTACCAACTTTATAATATAATTATAGAAAATAGTCCAATAATTATCAAATTGGATAATAATCATAACTTATCTCAAATTCAATAAATAAAAACTTGCTTTAATTTTCTTTAATAAAGAAATTTCTGAAATTAAAGCTACAGAAACACTGAATTTGAAATTAGCTAATAATAACCCTTTTTCAAAAATTTTGGGTCTTACATTTCTTTTTCTCAGCAAATTCATAAACTAAGACACAAGAATATTTTTAACGGAAGCATGTATCTTTTCTCCCTAAATTCGACAAATAAAAATTTAAAAACAATTAAAAAGGATAATTAAACAAATTTGAAATATTAATATTAATTTAAAAATTTAAGAAATCTTTAAAATTGATTAACTTAAAAAATATTTAATGTTAATTCGAAATCAAAGAACAATTTAAAAAGGATAAATAAACACTTTCGTATCAACCTTCAAATATAAAAACTTAAGAAAACATTAACATTAATTTCAATTAATTAACTTTACTAAATTTAAAAAATAAATTACAAAGTTAAACAAAATGTGGTATATATAGTAAACGGTTAAACGCTAGCAATTATTACATAAATGATTATAAAATATATATTATTAATTACAGCAACATACATATACATTTTTCTCATTTTTTTCTTATAAATTGAAGCAATATGTTATAAAGAGAAGCCATTTGGCACAAGAATAGAATGGAAAAGTTATACAAATAATTTGTAATTTTCGTTAGATTTGAGGATTAAAATGTTTTAAAGAAGAATTAATTTTACAAATTTAATATTAATTTAAAAAATGGCAGGAACTTACATCTTTATCAAGCAAAATCATTTCAATTGAGTATAATAGTTAAAAATTTTCGTAAGTTAATAGTATCTATAATTTTATCACTCGTATACATATACACAAATTTTCAATTGTAAGATTAAGTTCAACAACTTTGTGAATATCAACTACTACTGAAAAAAAGAAAGAAATAGAAATTTTAAATGAGTAATTGATTGGACTAAGGAAAGTGTTGTGATATGCATCTCTAATTCGTACTTTATAGCTAAATAATCCAAAAAAAATTGATTATCCATCGTCTACTTTCAATTCAATAACGTTGTACTTAGTAGACTTGTGATATTTTTCAAGAGTCTTTTCACTTCTAATTTGAGTAAGATATTTAAGTTAAAATCGATTAAATATATAAATTTATCATTAAATTTATTTTTTTCTAAAATAATAAATTTACTAATCAATTTAAATAGATGTAATCGAATCCAAGAGTATTGAGAGTGTCAAAACTCATAAAGTTAAATTCATACTGTGAAATACTTGACGATTTTGGAAGTCTGTGCACGTCGGTACGTTGGTTTAAATTTATCACCACATATTCATGATGCGTAATTTTAGATGAGCGGGACTTGTAGCTTTTTGCTTCTGAACAGTTTTGGCATCTCACTTTTTCCTTTGAAGTTTAGAATGATTGGCATCTATAGGAACTTAGAATTTCAGATAGTGTTATTGATTCTCCTAGTTAAGTTTGTTGATTCTTGAACACAACTACTATTATGAGTCTTGGCCGTGGCCCTAAGCATTTTGTTTTCCAGTATTACCACCAGATACATAAATGCCACAGACACATGACTGGGTGAACCTTTTCAGATTGTGACTCAGCTTTGCTAGAGTCCCTAGTTAGAGGTGTCCAGAGCTCTTAAGCACACTCTTTTTGATTTGGATCATGACTTTAACCACTCAGTCTCAAGCTTTTCACTTGGACCTGAATGCCACAAGCACATGGTTAGGGACAGCTTGATTTAGCTGCTTAGGCCTGGATTTTATTTCCTTGGGCCCTCCTATCCATTGATGCTCAAAG
>NC_029777.3:72784721-72787025 GCF_000817695.3 Arachis duranensis
TTTTTCACTGCTTTTTCTTGCTTCAAGAATCAATTTTCATGATTTTTCAGATTAACAATAGCATTTCTCTTTGTTCATCATTCTTTCAAGAGCCAACAATTTTAACATTCATAAACAACAAGATCAAAATTATGCACTGTTCAAGCATTCATTCAGAAAACAAAAAGTATTGTCACCACATCAATATAATTAAACTAAATTCAAGGACCATTTTCAAAATTTATGTACTTCTTGTTCTTTTGAATTAAAAACATTTTTCATTTAAGAGAGGTGAAGGATTTATGGAATTTATTCATAGCTTTAAGACATAGTTACTATATACTAATGATCATGTAATGAAGACACAAATATAGATGACATAATAAGCATAAAAACCAAAAAAAACAGAAAAATAAGAACAAGGAATGAATCCACCTTAGTGGCGTCTTTTTCTTGAAGGACCAATAATGTCCTTAAGCTCTTCTATGTCCCTTCCTTGCCTTTGTTGCTCCTCCCTCATTGCTCTTTGATCTTCTCTAATTTCATGGAGAATGATGGAGTGCTCTTGATATTCCACCCATAATTGATCCACATTGTAACTCAAATCTTCTAAGGAAGTGTTGAGTTGTTCCCAATAGTTGTTGGAAGGAAAGTGCATCCCTTGAGACATCTCTGGGATTTCTTGGTGATGAGCTTCCTCATGCGTCTCTTGGGTTCCATGAGTGGGCTCTCTTGTTTGCTCCATCCTTTTCTTAGTGATGGGCTTGTCCTCCTCAATGAGGATGTCTCCTTCTATGATAACTCCAGCTGAGTAACATAGATGGCAAATAAGGTGAGGAAAAGCTAGCCTTGCCATGAGATGAGGAAAAGCTAGCCTTGCCAAAGTTGAGGGCTTATCGACTATTTTGTAGAATTCATTGGAGATGACTTCATGAACTTCTACTTCCTCTCCATTCATGATGCTATGAATCATGATGGCCCGATCCACAGTAACTTCAGATCGGTTGCTAGTGGGGATGAAGGAGCGTTGGATGAACTCCAACCATCCTCTAGCCACAGGCTTGAGGTCCAGTCTTCTTAGTTGAACCGGCTTGCCTTTGGAATCTCTTTTCCATTGAGTTCCTTCCACACATATGTCCATAAGGACTTGGTCCAACCTTTGATTAAAGTTGACCCTTCTAGTGTAGGGGCGTGCTTCTCTTTGCATCATGGGCAAGTTGAACGCCAACCTCACATTTTCCGGACTAAAATCTAAGTATTTCCCCCGAACCATTGTAAGATAATTCTTTGGGTTCGGGTTCTTACTTTGATCATGGTTCCTAGTGATTCATGCATTGGCATAGAACTCTTGAACCATTAAGATTCCGACTTGTTGGATGGGGTTGGTTAGAACTTCCCAACCTCTTCTTTGAAAGGGACTTCGGGGATCACCTTCTTCTTGGCTACAACATCATAGAAGTGGTCTTGATGGGCTTTGGAGATGAATCTTTCCATCTCCCATGACTCGGAGGTGGAAGCTTTTGTCTTCCCTTTCCCTTTTCTAGAGGATTCTCCGGCCTTAGGTGCCATCAATGGTTATGGAAAAACAAAAAGCTATGCTTTTACCACACCAAACTTAGAATATTGCTCACCCTCGAGCAAGAGATGAAAGAAGAGAAGAAGGAGAAGAAAATATAGAAGAGAGGGGGAGAGCTGTATTCGGCCAAGAAGGAGAAGAGAGGTTTGTGTTGTGTGAAAATTAAGGAGAATGGAGGGGTTTATATAGGGAGAGGAGATGGGGTAGGTTCGGCTATTTAGGGTGGGTTTGGGTGGGAAAGAAATTTGAATTTGAAGGTAGGTGGGTGGTGCACGAAATTGTGATCAATACTTTTCACAAATCAAATAATCCCGGGTAATGAATCCAAAAACTTGGTGTTCAATACCATGGCATAAACACAACTTCGCACAACTAACCAGCAAGTGTACTGGGTCGTCCAAGTAATAAACCTTATGCGAGTAAGGGTCGATCCCACAGAGATTGTTGGTATGAAGCAAGCTATGGTCACCTTGTAAATCTTAGTCAGGCAGACTCAAATGGATATGAATGATGATATACGAATAAAACATAAAGATAAAGATAGAGATACTTATGTAATTCATTGGTAGGAATTTCAGATAAGCGTATGAAGATGCTTTCCCTTCCGTCTCTCTGCTTTCCTACTGTCTTCATCCAATCCTTCTTACTCCTTTCCATGGCAAGCTTAAGCAAGGGTTTCACCGTTGTCAGTGGCTACCTCCCATCCTCTCAGTGAAAATGTTCAACGCACCCTGTCACGGCACGGCTAT
>NC_029777.3:72787230-72813218 GCF_000817695.3 Arachis duranensis
AGGTCTAGGCATGGCCGAATGGCCAGCCTCCCAATGATCTAAGATAGCATCAGAACAAAGATAACTACCCAGATGTCTCAATACAATAGTAAAAGGTCCTACTTATAGAGAACTAGAAGCCTAGGGTTTACAGAGATGAGTAAATGACATAAAAATCCACTTCCGGGCCCACTTGGTGTGTGCTTGGGCTGAGCAATGAAGCACTTTCGTGTAGAGACTCCTCTTGGAGTTAAACGCCGGCTTTTATGCCAGTTTGGGCGTTTAACTCCCATTTTGGTGCCAGTTCCGGCGTTTAACGCTGGGATTTCTGAGGGTGACTTTGAACGCCGGTTTGGGCCATCAAATCTTGGGCAAAGTATAGACTATCATATATTGCTGGAAAGCCCAGGATGTATACTTTCCAACGCCGTTGAGAGCGCGCCAATTGGGTTTCTGTAGCTCCAGAAAATCCACTTCGAGTGCAGAGAGGTCAGAATCCAACAGCATCTGCAGTCCTTTTTAGTCTCTGAATCAGATTTTTGCTCAGGTCCCTCAATTTCAGCCAGAAAATACCTGAAATAACAGAAAAACACACAAAATCATAGTAAAGTCCAGAAAAGTGAATTTTAACTAAAAACTAATAAAAATATACTAAAAACTAACTAGATCATACTAAAAACATACTAAAAACAATGCCAAAAAGCGTACAAATTATCCGCTCATCAGTGGGGTTTATGGGGAAGAGTGGATGGATGTGAGTGGTGAAAGGGGTAATTGGGAAGAGAGATTGAGGTGATTGGTGAAGGGTTTTTGGGGAAGAGAGGATGAATGTTGAGAAGAGGGGAGAATATGGTAGGTGGGGATCCTGTGGGGTCCACAGATCCTGAGGTGTCAAGGATTTACATCCCTGCACCAATTAGGCATGTAAAATGCCTTTCCATGCAATTCTGGCATTTAAACGCCGAAGTGATGCATGTTCTGGGCGTTCAACGCCCATGTGCAGAATGTTTCTGGCGTTTAACGCCAGGTCCATGCTTGTTTCTGGCGTTCAGTGCCAGCTCTCCTCAGGGTGTATTCCTGGCGTTTGAACGCCGGGATGTTGCTTGTTTCTGGCATTCAACGCCAGATCCATGCTCTGTTATGGCATTGAACGCCAGCCAGATGCTTCTTACTGGCGTTTAAACGCCAGTAAGTCCTTCCTCCAGGGTGTGATTTTTCTTCTGCTGTTTTTGATTCTGTTTTTAATTTTAATATTTTTTTTTGTGACTCCACATTATCATGAACCTAATAAAACACAAAATCACAGTAAAATAAAAAATAAAATTAGATAAATAAAAATTGGGTTGCCTCCCAACAAGCGCTCTTTTAATGTCACTAGCTTAACAGTGGGCTCTCTTGGAGCCACAAAGGTGATCGGGTCAATGTTGTGGACTCCCAACACCAAACTTAGAGTTTGGATATGGGGGTTCAACACCAAACTTAGAGTTTGGTTGTGGCCTCCCAATACCAAACTTAGAGTTTGATTGTGCGGGCTCTGTTTGACTCTGTATTGAGAGAAGCTTACTGTGCCTCTTTCCCATGTTTATAGAAGAGCACCCTTGGGTCTTAAACACAAGGTAGTCCCCATTCAATTGAAGGACTAGTTCTCCTCTGTTAACATCTATCACAGCTTCTACTGTGGCTAGGAAAGGTCTTCCAAGGATGATGCATTCATCATCCTCCTTCCTAGTGTCTAAGATTATGAAATCAGCAGGACTGTAAAGGCCTTTAACCTTTACCAACACATCCTCTACTAATCCATAAGCTTGTCTTACTGACTTGTCTGCCAATTGTAATGAGAATAAGGCAGGATGTACCTCAATGATCCCCAGCTTCTCCATTACAGAGAGTGGCATAAGATTTATGCCTGACCCTAGGTCACACAGAGCTTTTTCACAGGTCATGGTGCCTATGGTACAAGGTATTAAGAATTTTCCAGGATCTTGTTTCTTTTGAGGTAAAGTTTGCTGAACCCATGTATCAAGTTCACTAATGAGCAAGGGAGGTTCACCTTTCCAAGTCTCATTACCAAATAACTTGGCATTCAGCTTCATGATGGCTCCTAGATATTGAGTAACTTGCTCTCCAGTTACATCTTCATCCTCTTCAGAGGAAGAATAATCTTTAGAGCTCATGAATGGCAGAAGGAGATTTAATGGAATCTCTATGGTCTCTATATGAGCCTCAGATTCCTTTGGATCCTCAATAGGGAACTCCTTCCTGCTTGAGAGACGTCCCATGAGATCTTCCTCATTGGGATTCGCATCCTTTTTCTCCTCCTTGCATTCGGCCATATTGATTATATCAATGGCTTTGCACTCTCTTTTTGGATTTTCTTCAGTATTGCTTGGGAGAGTACTAAGAAGGGTTTCAGTGATTTTCTTACTCAACTGGCCTACTTGTGCCTCTAGATTTCTGATGGAGGACCTTGTTTCATTCATGAAACTTAAAGTGGCCTTAGACAAATCAGAGACTAAGTTTGCTAAGTTAGATGTATTCTGTTCATAATTCTCTATCTGTTGCTGAGAAGATGATGGATAAGGCTTGATATTGCTGAGCCTATTTCTTCCACCATTATTGAAGCCTTGTTGAGGCTTTTGTTGATCCTTCCATGAGAAATTCGGATGATTTCTCCATGATGAATTATAGGTGTTTTCATAAGGTTCACCCATGTAATTTACCTCTGCCATTGCAGGGTTCTCAGGATCATAAGCTTCTTCAGAAGCTGTCTCTTTAGTACTGTTGGATGCATTTTGCCATCCATTCAGACTTTGAGAGATCATGTTGACTTGCTGAGTCAACACTTTGTTCTATGCCAATATGGCATTCAGAGCATCAATTTCAAGAACTCCCTTCCTCTGAGGCGTCCCATTAGTCACGGAATTCTTCTCAGAAGTGTACATGAGTTGGTTATTTGCAACCATATCAATAAGTTCTTGAGCTTCTGCAGGCGTTTTCTTTAGGTGAATGGATCCACCTGCAGAATGGTCCAATGACATCTTGGAAAACTCAGATAGACCATAACAGAATATATCTAGTATGGTCCATTCTGAAAACATGTTAGAAGGACACTTTTTGGTCATCTTCTTGTATCTTTCCCAAGCTTCATAGAGGGATTCACCATTTTTTTGCTTGAAGGTCTGAACATCCACTCTAAGCTTGCTCAGCTTTTGAGAAGGAAAGAATTTATCCAAGAAGGCTGTGACCAGCTTATCCCAAGAGTCCAGGCTATCTTTAGGTTGTGAGTCCAACCATGTTCTAGCTCTATCTCTTACAGCAAAAGGGAAAAGCATGAGCCTGTAGACTTCAGGATCTACTCCATTCATCTTAACAGTCTCATAAATCTGCAAGAACTCAGTTAAAAACTGGTAAGGATCTTCAGATGGAAGTCCATGAAACTTGCAGTTCTGTTGCATTAACTAATTGAGGTTTCAGCTCAAAATTGTTTGCTCCAATGGCAGGAATTGAGATGCTTCTTCCATCAAACTTGGACGTGGGTTTAGTAAAATCACCAAGCATCCTGCTTGCATTATTGTTGTTGGGTTCAGTTGCCATCTCCTTCTCTTGTTCGAAAATTTCAGAAAGGTTGTCTCTGGATTATTGTAATTTAGCTTCTCTTAGTTTCCTCTTCAGAGTCCTTTCAGGTTCAGGATCAGCTTCAACAAGAGTGCCTTTTTCCTTGTTCCTGCTCGTATGAAAGAGAAGAGAAAAAGAAAAGGAAGAGGAATCCTCTATGTCACAGTAAAGAGGATCCTTATTATTAGTAGAGGAAGAAAGTGGATAAGGATTAAGAAGAAGGAATAATCCAAACACAAGGGTAAGGATAGAGGTAGTGATTGGAGATGAAGAGAGGTGAAGAGAAGTGTTAGTAAATAAATAAATAAATAGAAGAAGATGAGAGAGAGAATTAGAAAATTAATTTTGAAAAGGAGTTAATGATTTACAAAAATTAAAGATGAGATAGAATTAAAATTAAAATTTAAAACAATTAGTTAATTAAAAAGAATTTTTGAAAAAGGAATGAGATATTTTCGAAAAGTAGAGAGGGAAAAGTAGTTAGGTGGTTTTGAAAAAGATAAAAAACAAACAAAAAGTCAAATAGTTAGTTGAAAAAGATTTGAAAATCAAATTTGAAAAGATAAGAAGATAAGAAGTTAGATAAGATATTTTAAAATCAAATTTTTGAAAAAGATAAAATTTAAAAAAAAAGATATGATATAAAAGATAGGATAAGATAGATTTAATTTTTAAAGTTAAAATTAATTACTTAACTAACAAGAAACTAAAAGATAAGATTCTAGAATTTAAAGATTGAATCTTTCTTAACAAGAAAGTAACAAATTTCAAATTTTTTGAACCAATCACATTAATTGTTAGCATATTTTTTCGAAAAGAAAGATAAAATTAAGAAAAAGGTTTTTGAAAAAAAATATTTTAAAGAATTTTCGAAAAATAGTAAAAAAAAATAAAAAGATATGATTTTTGAAAAAGATTTTGAAAAGATAAGATTTTTAAAATTGAAAATTTGACTTGACTTGTAAGAAACAACTAATTTTAAAAATTTTTGACTAAGTCAACTCAAATTTTCGAAAATTATGAGAAAATTAAGGAAAATATTTTTTTTGAATTTTTTTATGATGAGAGAGAAAAATACAAAAATGACCCAAAACATGAAAATTTTGGATCAAAACACATGATGCGTGCAAGAACACTATGAATGTCAAGATGAACACCAAGAACACTTTGAAGATCATGATGAACATCAAGAACATATTTTTGAAAAATTTTTGATGCAAAGAAAACATGCAAGCACCAAACTTAGAAATCTTTAATGCATGGACACTAACAAACGAAAAATGCATATGATAAACAACAAAAAATACAAAGCAAGAAAATATCAAGATCAAACAAGAAGACTTACCAAGAACAACTTGAAGATCATGAAGAACACCATGAATGCATGAGTTTTTTCGAAAAAAATGCAAGAACAATATGAATATGCAGTTGACACCAAACTTAAAAATTGACTCAAAACTCAAACAAGAAACACAAAATATTTTTTTTATTTTTTATCATTTTATGATTTTTTGTGTATTTTATTATTTTTTTCGAAAATATTCTTTAGAAAAACAAAAATAAAGACAAATTTTTGAAAACTCTTTTTTTTTGAAAAGAAAATAAAAAGAAAATTACCTAATCTGAGCAACAAGATGAACCGTCAATTGTCCATACTCGAACAATCCCCGGCAACAGTGCTAAAAACTTGGTGGACGAAATTTTGATCATCAACAATGGCTCCAAAGACTTGGTGCTCTCAAACATAAATCACACTTTGTCACAACTCCGCACAACTAACCAGCAAGTGTACTGGGTCGTCCAAGTAATACCTTACATAAGTAAGGGTCGATCCCACAGAAATTGTTGGTATGAAGCAAGCTATGGTCACCTTGTAAATCTCAGTCAGGCGGATAATAATTGATTATTGGGTTTTCGAATAATAATAAATAATAAACAGAAAATAAAAGATAAAGTTACTCATGTAATTCAATGATGGGAATTTCAGATAAGTGTATGGAGGTGTTGTGTTCCTTCCGAATCTCTACTTTCCTACTGCTTTTATCCAATCTTTGTCACTCCTTTTTATGGCAAGCTGTATGTAGGGCATCACCGTTGTCAATGGCTACATCCCATCCTCTCAGTGAAAATGGTCCAAATGCTCTGTCACATCACGGCTAATCATCTGTTGGTTCTCGATCATATTGGAATAGAATCCCTTGATTCTTTTGCGTTTGTCATCGCGCCCAGCAATCGCGATTTTGAAGCTCGTCACAGTCATTCAATTTCAGAATCCTACTCGGAATACCACAGACAAGGTTAGACTTTCCGGATTTCCATGAATGCTGCCATCAATTCTAGCTTATACCACAAAGATTCTGATTAAGGAATCCAAGAGATATGCGCTCGGTCTAAGGTAGAACGGAAGTGGTTGTCAGTCATGCGTTCATAAGTGAGAATGATGATGAGTGTCACGAATCATCACATTCATCATGTTGAAGTGCAACGAATATCTTAGAATAAGAATAAGTCGAATTGAATAGAAAATAGTAGTAATTGCATTGAAACTCGAGGTACAGCAGAGCTCCACACCCTTAATCTATGGTGTGTAGAAACTCCACCGTTGAAAATACATAAGTGATGAAGGTTCAGGCATGGCCAAATGGCCAGCCCCCGAACGTGATCAATAGTCTCCTAAGATGGATAATAAAATAAAACTGAGACCAAAGATGAAAATACAATAGTAAAAAGTTCTATTTATACTAAACTAGTTACTAAGGTTTACAAAAGTAAGTAATTGATGCATAAATCCACTTCCGGGGCCCACTTGGTGTGTGCTTGGGCTGAACTTGATCTATCCACGAGCTGAGGCTTCTCCTGGAATTGAATCTCAAGTTGTAACGTGTTTTGGGCGTTCAACTCTGGTTCGTGATGTGTTTCTGGCGTTTAACTCCAGAATGCAACATGGAACTAGGATTGAGCGCCAGTTTACGTCATCTAATTACGAATAAAGTATGAACTATTATATATTTCCGGAAATCTCTGGATGTCTACTTTCAAACGCCGTTGAGAGCGTGCCATTTGGAGTTCTGTAGCTCCAAAAAATCCATTTCGAGTGTAGGGAGTTCAGATTCCAACAGCATCAGCAATCCTTTGTCAGCCTCCTTATCAGAGTTTTGCTCAGGTGCCTCAATTTCAGCTAGAAATTACCTGAAATCACAGAAAAATACACAAACTCATAGTAAAGTCCAGAAATATAAATTTAGCATAAAAACCAATGAAAACATCCCTAAAAGTAACTAGATCATACTAAAAAGTACCTAATAATAATGCTAAAAAGCGTATAAATTATCCGCTCATCAGCAGCCTTGTCCAGATTTCTAGCCGGATCGGCAATAAGATCTCTTCCCTTCTACGCCACTCTAAGAAAGGGAAAGAAGTTTGAATGGACAATGGAGTGCGAGCAAGCCTTCCAATATTTTGAAAGATTCCTGGGACAGCCACCTATCCTAACTCGGCCACGGGAAGGAGAACCACTCATATTGTACCTCGCGGTAGGAAGTCGGGCAGTAACCTCAGCACTAGTTCGAGAAAACGACAGTGGGCAACAACCCGTATACTTCATCAGTAAAGCATTACAAGGATCCGAGCTGAACTACCAAAAAATAGAAAAATTTGACCTAAAAGGGATTTTGTAGAAAACAGACCTAGCAGGCAGAATCTCGCAATGGGCAGTCGAGTTGTCCGAATTTAACCTTCAATACGAAGCTCGAACAGCCATCAAATCACAATACCTGACCGACTTCATTGCAGAATTTACAGACACACCGAAAATCCCCACAGAATGGAATCTCTACGTGGACGGTTCCTCAAATAAAACTGGAAGCGGTGCGGGTGTGATAATTGAAAGTGACCAAAGAACCCAAATCGAACTCTCCCTCAAATTCGGGTTCCCTGCCTCAAACAACCAAGCAGAATATGAGGCACTTCTAGCTGGTTTGAAGCTGGCTAGGGAGGTTGGAGCTCAAAAGCTTATCATCTTCAGTGACTCACAAGTAGTCACTTCACAAATAACAGGGAGCTACCAAGCCAAAGATCCCACCATGAAAAAGTACTTGGACAAAACTAAGGAACAGCTCGGACAACTCGGAGAATATGAGGTCCGTCACATACCCCGATAACAGAATGCCCGAGCTGACGCACTCTCAAAACTAGCCAGCACCAAATCAGGGGGCAACAATAGAAGCCTCATCCAAGAAATTCTGCAGAACCCATCAATCTCGGAAGAAGAAAAAGTCCTAGCC
Organism: Arachis duranensis; assembly: GCF_000817695.3. NCBI lineage: Eukaryota > Viridiplantae > Streptophyta > Magnoliopsida > Fabales > Fabaceae > Arachis > Arachis duranensis. Next base: position 72,795,108 of record NC_029777.3, read on the forward strand.
ATAACAGGTCAGGATTAAGGATGGATGACTCCCATAATTAATTACCTCAAAATAGAAACACTCCCCACAGAGAAAAAGGAGGCAAAGAGGTTAAAATGGGAGGCACAATACTACATTATGATAAACAATACTCTATACAAAAGAGGTATTTCAATACCATTGTTAAAATGTGTGCCGACTTCCAACACAAAGGAAGTTCTAGAAGAAGTACACAGTGGCATTTGTGGCAATCATATCAGAGCGCAAGCACTTACCAAAAAAGTACTTCGGGAAGGATTTTATTGGCCAACTCTACAAAAGGAAGCCACAGAGTTCGTAAAGACATGTCCACCATGTCAGAAACATGCCAACTTTCACATCGCCCCGCCGGAAGTACTCATCAGCGTGACCTCACCTTGGCCATTCGCAAAATGGGGACTCGACCTTCTTGGACCCTTCCCTCAGGGATCGGGACAAGTTAAATTCCTCATAGTAGGGGTAGACTATTTCACAAAGTGGATCGAGGCAGAACCCCTAGCTAATGCCACGGCTCAAAGAAGTCGAAAATTTCTATATAGGAACATTGTCACAAGGTTCGGGGTTCCATACTCCATCACCACAGAGAATGGTACCCAACTCATAGATGCAGGCTTCAGAAAGTTAGTGGCTGACTTGAACATAAAACAACAATTCACTTCTGTAGAACATCCCCAAGCCAATGGACAAGCCAAAACTGCCAACAAAGTCATATTCGCTGGGCTGAAACGGAGATTACAGGACGCAAAGGGAGCCTAGGCTGAGGAGCTCCCATAAGTCCTATGGGCATATCGAACAACGCCACATTCTACCACAAAGGAATCACCCTTCCGATTAGCATACGGAATGGAGGCAATGATCCCAATAGAAATTGAAGAAGGGTCGCCTAGAGTGATCCACTATAGTGAAGAAGCCAATTCCCAACTTCAAAGGGAAGAACTCGACCTACTTTCGGAAGTCCAAGAAAGAGCTCGAATTAGGGAAGAAGCATTGAAACGTCGAATGGCTTCGAGATACAATCAAAAGGTAGTACAGCGAGTTTTTTGCTGAGAACGACCTCATCCTAATCCGAAATGATATCGGAACAACTCGACCTAGAGAAGGAACGCTGGTAGCAAACTTGGAAAGGGCTACTACAAACTGTCCGAACTCGATGGGCGAGAGCTTCCTAGGTCATGGCACGCCTGCAACTTAAGAAGGTACTATAGTTAGGGATGATAAAGGATCTTAGGATAAGGCACACTCTTTTTCCTGAAAAGGTTTTTTAATGAGGCGCCAAGCCAAGACCTACAAATCACCCGACTTAGAGGGATAAAACTCCCGCATGTATATATTTGCATTTTCTTTTGAATAAAATTTGTTTAGATCTTCTACAAATTCTCAAGCTGCATTAATCTGAAACGTTCATTGTCCGATTATAAAGCTACAGATCGGCAGAAAGTGAAAATTAAATTCACTACACGATCACGATAAAGACCAACAGAGATGAAAACCAAATTCATTAAAAGGTCGACCAAACAAGGATTAAACCCAATTTCTACAAAATTGGCAAATATGAAAATAGAATAATGCAAGAAGTTATCGAAAGTGATCCATAGAAAGGACCTGACGAGGTCTTAATAAAATGGATTGCTAAAAAATAACTTAAAGACTGGCCGACGTAAAGAAGTCAGACCAGTCGCAATAACCAAAGTTATAAGTAAATCCCTGGAAAGAGGTCTGGCCAGCCCTATAAAAGAGGATTACTATAACTTAGAAGGGCTCGACATGATGAAGTCAGTCCAAAACACAAAAGTTATAACATTAATCCCTGAAAGAGACCTGAACAAGGTCCAAGAAAGAGGATTACAAAAATAACTTAGAAGGGCCCGACATGATGAAGTCGGCCCAAAACATAAAAGTTATAAAAGTAATCCCTGAAAGAGACCTGAAAAAGGTCCAAGAAAGAGGATTACAAAAATAACTTAGAAGGGCCCGACATGATGAAGTCGGCCCAAAACATAAAAGTTATAAAAGTAATCCCTGAAAGAGACCTGAACAAGGTCTAAGAAAGAGGATTACAAAAATAACTTAAAAGGGCCCCGACACGATGGAGTCGGCCCAAAACACAAGGTTACAAAAGTAATCCCTGAAAGAGACCTAAACAAAGGTCCAAAAAAGAGGGTTACTAACAACGACTTGGACAAAACCAACATGACGAAATTGGCCTCTCGAAAACCTTGGCGTTATACAAAGTAATTCCTAATAAAGACCTGAACAAGGTCCGAACAAAACAAATTACTGAAAATAACATCAGGTAAAGGCTCAAAGGAATCAAGCCAATCCAAAGAGGTCAGACAACGAAAGTTCCAACACTCCCAAAACCTAGAAAGGTACCAAGACGAGTGCGGACAGATATGTTACGAAAAACACAAGTTATAATAATAAAGGCTACCAGAACTAGTCCCAAGAGCCTGGAAATTACTTTGTTTTTCAAAATAAAGTTGCTAAACAAGCAACTAGGAATGTAGAAAAAGTCAGAACCACCATTTGCAAAATATAAAGAGTTCAAAAAGCCCACAAGCCGGGCTATCCACACAAACATCCAGCAAATTCATTAAGGATCCAAAGGCTTCTCGGCAGCATCAACGCGGGGTGAAAGAGGGCGAGTCTGAAGAGGCACAGCATCCACTGTCCCATTATCCCGGTTTGATATTTGACAATCAGGTTCCAACCCGGAATGACCAACTTTAGCTGAAGAAACTGAAGAAGTCAGCACCACAGAGGCTTTGGTAGCAGGCACAGAGGGAGGTTCAACATCATCATCTTCAGGGTCATCAGGGACAATCTTGCCGTCCTTCACAACATTGTCCAGGCTGAAGAGAATAAGGTCGACCTGGGGGCAAGAACCCGAGCCTGCTCCTTCAGGTTCTCATAAGCACCATTTACGCTGCCTACAAGGTGACCCTAGAGTTCGGCATAATCAGCCCGAGCCAACTCCAACTCCCCCTGAGACGCCTCACTTCCCTGTAGGTCATGACATAGCTATTCTTGTGCCTCAATGCCGTGTCTTCAGCCAACTGCACAGAAGCCGCCAAGGCAACAGAACTAGCCTTTTCACCCTCCTACTCCTTCTCTAGCTTGGTCACTTTCACTTAGAGCTCCTCCTTTAAACCCTTTCATTCTGTCAAACTCCTGCTTAGCCTCCTCCATAAAGGCATTGGTAATATGAAGGGGAAGATCTTGGGTAGTTCGGTACATGGCAGCTCCCATATGTGCCATCTTAATGCTGCTCCAAGTAATGAAGTCCAAATGGCGAAGGAGAGAGACATCGTCAGTTGGGATGGTACCATAAGGACCAATCTGCTGATCAACAAACTCAACCGCGTCAAAATCAGGGGCGTCAAGGTTAAAAGGCTCAGTTGTCTTTTGTTTTTTGTTTGGAAGAGCGCCAGAAGTAGCAACAGAAGCTGGCGGAGGATCAACCAAACGAACCCGGGGAGTAGAGATTACCCTCCTCGCCCCCGGTGAGCTCGATACGGCCGGCTTCGATTGAACCTGGGACGACCCCTCCCTGGCCACCTTGGCCGAGACGTTTTGAGCTGCAGTATCCTTCCTTGCTCTTTTAAAGGCCTTCATGGATTTGTTATTATCATCTCTGCAAACAAACATCACAGTGGGAAACCAAGTTATGAATTAGAAAAGATCTTATAAGAGATAAACTCGACAAAATAAGCAAAACCAAAAGAAGAATTGACCAATACCCAGCTCAGCTCGGAAAAGAGAGGGGTTTGCTAAGAATTTCTTTGTGTCAAGATGGAGAGGCTGCCCCCAGTTTTCTTCCAGCACTGTCACAAAAGCTTGCTCAGCCTCATCTAACATCTCCCACGTATATTTAGATACCATTACATTCTTTTACCATTCCAAGGGAAAGGCAGACTCATCATTCTCATCTAGAAAAAAGGGCCGAGCTCCTTCAACAGCTCGGACCCTAAAAAAGTAAATTTTGAAGTCGCAGAAAGATTCATCAAACATGGAGAAAACCTTTTTCCCCTAGGAAGCTCGGAAAGAAACCCAAGCGGCTTTCTTCTTAACCACCCCAGGCTTTGTCAAAACAAAGAGATAAAAGAAGAGGGATTGTAAAGCAGGGATACCGAGCTCATGACACAGCAACTGAAATATTTTTATAAAACCCCAGGAATTGGGGTGAAGTTGGGATGGAGCTACATTACAGGACCATAATAGGTTGGTCTCAAAAGGGGTAAAAGGAAGAGTAATATTCATTTGACTAAAAAAGAAGTCGCATGCATAGAAAAAGGGGCGCTCTCTAGTAATTCAGGTAGAAAAACAGACCCTTTCCTCAGAATTTGGAGATACGAGCTCATAGTTCTTCTCATCACTACCATTACCACAAATCCTATGAAATTGCCTAAGTTGCTGACAAAACTCAGAGTCAACCAACGAAACACACAGAAGAACCATAGAATCCACCCAATCAGCCATGCCCTCAGGGACTTGGGAAGATGTCTCAACAATATTTTTGCGAGAAGACATGAGGTCAACTAGTCCTACAACAAGAAAAGAAGATTGGATTACTAAAAAACATCTCGGACGAAAGCAAAACAACTCGGCTAACATAATCCAGCGCAGTACAAGCAACAAAAGGAAACCCCAGGACCCACACCAAAGACCCAGGGGCATCCTTTGGAGGCAGTCACAGAACAAGGACTCAGGAAAATCTACAAGCTCACACCTCGATAACGACTTCTTTCAACTAAAACAACACTCTGAATAGAAGGCCACGAGCCACAGGTAAAACCATCAAAATAACCACCCTCCAGACCCACACTCCCCATTTAGTCAACAAAATGAAGCAACCAAATAACAAAACAGCTCAAGAAGAAGTCATCAAAGACAACCTTTTTTAGAGAAATAAAAAATATAAGTTATCTTTTGCAAAATTTACCAACAAAGAAAACTATCAACATGGCGAAAGACATCAAAGGAGAAACCTTTTGAGAAAGCAAGTGGGTTCATGCAGATCGCAAAAGAAGAAAAATAAACGGCACAAACCCTAAGATACAGAAGGTTCATTTCAAAAGCAAGAAACACCCCCACAATAATAAACAAGGAGATGCACGGCAATACAAAAAGATTCAAACTTTCTAAAGTAAAAAAGGCACAATGCAAGCGACGAAGAAAGTAAGAAAGAACCAATCTGGAAAAAGCGAGAAAACTCTGGACAAAGATGAAAGCAGAAGTGGCAAGGATTAGAGTCACCTCTCGAACAGAAAGCCTCACAGAAGTTAAAAATGGAAGATGGAATCCAGAGGCACCCTTTCACAGCAAGGAAAGCACAAATGATCGCCAAGAATACGGCACAGGGAAGAAATACGAAAACTGCAAACTTTAGAAAACAGAAAGAGAGAAAGAAAAGGAAAATTACGGAGAAGAGAAACCATTTTTTAAGCGTGAAATTCAAAATAGAGATGCTAAGAGAAACGGGGCTATTAAAAACCAATTAATAAGGGTACTAAACCCTCGCATATTCCCAATGCTAAGAGCGCTAATACAAAAATGCGCGCCTTTAAGAAGAAGCAAAAGAAAACGTTCCATATTCAAAAAGAAGAGCACTACAAAGATGAAGTCAATAAGATGCTCGAGTTCGGCTTCACCAGAGAAGGATCGAAGTTCTAAAACTTAGACTCGACCTCAAAAAGAAAGACCGAGCTCGACCAGGGGTACTGTTCATATCCTGGGTCGAGCTATCCGACCTGGAATGTTTAGCGACAAGGCGACCAACCTCTTCAGGTCAGACTATCCGACATCTTCTCAAAGAGCTCGGCCAAATTACCAAGAAAGCCCAAATAAAGGGCCCGAATAGAGGAACACAACCCAAATCCAAAGGCAACCCAAGCCTATAGAGATAAGGGCGGTTCCCTTGAAAATAAGCTGACCTCACCCAGAGATAAGATAAGATAAGATAACTAACTTATCTTATCTAAAAAGCTCACTCCACACCTCTATAAATACACTGGAGCACCCAGGTATAACTCATACTCTGATTCTACTAAAAACCTGCTTAATACCCTTGCTAACTTAAGCATCGGAGTCCCTTGCAGGTACCACCACCCTCCGGTGATAAAGGATCATCAGCATAGCTAGTCAAGCAAGTCGGACACAACAGCTTCGGCCACCACCCACCAGCCGGACACGTCAACTCCGACCAATACAGAAGATCTCGTCCGAGATCGACCTACAATTTCAGGTAACCCTCGGAACAGGTGTCTTGCATGTTTTTCTTTTCTTGAAAATTTTCAAAAATAAGTTCTTGATGTTCATCATGATCTTCAAAATGTTCTTGATGTTCATCTTGACATTCATAGTGTTCTTGCATGCATCATTTGTTTTAATCCAAAATTTTTATGTGTTGAGTCATTTTGTGGTTTTTCTCTTTCCTCATTAAATTCAAAAAACAAAAAAAAATATATTTTCCTTATTTCACTCATAAATTTCGAAATCTTTGGGTTGACTTAGTCAAAAATTTTTAAAATAAGTTGTTTCTTGTTAGTCAAGTCAAGATTTCAATTTCAAAAAACCTATCTTTTCAAAACTTTTTCAAAAATCAAACCTTTTTCATCTTTTCTTTCATGTTTTTTCGAAAATTTTAAAAATTGTTTTTCAAAATCTTTTTCTTAATTTCATTTCAAATTTTCAAAAACTTTACTAACAACTAATGTGATTGATTCAAAAATTTCAAGTTTGTTACTTTCTTGTTAAGAAAGGTTCAACCTTTAAATTCTAGAATCATATCTTTTAGTTTCTTGTTAGTCAAGTCATTAACTTTAATTTTCAAAATCAAATCTTTCTAAATTTCTTTTTCAAATCTTTTTTAAAATAAATTTCAATCATATCTTTTTAATCATATCTTTTCAATCATATCTTTTCAAACATATCTTTTTCAAATCATATCTTTTTCAAAATCAATTTCAAAATCTTTTCTAACTTCTTATCTTTCCAAAATTGATTTTAAAATCTTTTTCAATTAACTACTTAACTTTTTGTTTGATTTTAAAATTCTTATCTTTTTCAAAACCACCTAACTACTTTTCTCTCTCTAATTTTCGAAAATCATTAACTTCTTTTTCAAAATTCTTTTTAATTAACTAATTGTTTTAAATTTAAATTTTATTCTATTTCTTCTCTTAATTTTCGAATTCTAACAAAATTTTAAAATAAAAACAAAAATATTTTCCTTTTTCTTTTAATTATTTTTGAAAACTCTCTCTCTCTCTCTCATCTTCTTCTATTTATTTATTTAATCACAACACTCTTCTCTTCTTCTTATAATTCGAACCCTCTCTCCCTTTCTGTGTTCGAATTCTTCATCTCTTCTCTTTACATCATTCTTCTATTCTTTTATTCTTCTACTCACATAAAGGAATCTCTATACTGTGACATAGAGGATTCCTCTTCCTTTTCTGTCCTCTTCTTTTTCATATGAGCAGGAGCAAGGACAAGGACATTCTTGTTGAAGCAGATCCTGAACCTGAAAGGACTCTGAAGAAGAAGCTAAGAGAAGCTAAAGCACAACAATCCAGAGAAAACCTTATAGAGAATCTCGAAAAAGAAGTAATGGCCGAACCCAACAACAATGCAAGGAAGATGCTTGGTGACTTCACTGCACCAAATTCCAACTTTTCTCTGCCATCGGAGCAAACAATTTTGAGCTAAAGCCTCAATTAGTTTCTCTGATGCAACAGAATTGCAAGTTTTATGGACTTTCATCAGAAGATTATTTTCAGTTCTTAACTGAATTCTTGCAGATCTGTGATACTATTAAGACCAATGGAGTTGATCTTGAGGTCTATAAGCTTATGCTTTTCCCTTTTGCTGTAAGAGACAGAGCTAGAATATGGTTGGACTCTCAACCTAGAAATAGCCTGAACTCTTGGGATAAGCTGGTCACGGCATTCTTAGCCAAATTCTTTCCTCCTCAAAAGCTGAGCAAGCTTAGAGTGGATTTTCAAACCTTCAGGTAGAGAGAAGGTGAATCCCTCTATGAAGCTTGGGAAAGATACAAGAAACTGACCAAAAAGTATCCTTCTGACATGCTCTCAGAATGGACCATCTTGGGTATATTCTTTGATGGTCTGTTTGAATTGTCTAAGATGTCATTGGACTATTCTGCAGGTGGATCTATTCACCTGAAGAAAACGCATGCAGAAGCTCAGAAACTCATTGAAATGGTTGCAAATAATCCGTTCATGTACACCTCTGAAAGGAATCCTGTGAGTAATGGGACACCTCAGAGGAAGGGAGTTCTTGAAATTGATGCTCTGAATGCCATATTGGCTTAGAATAAAATGTTGACTTAACAAGTCAATATGATTTCTCAGAGTCTGAATGGATTGCAAAATGCATCCAACAGTACTAAAGAAGCATCTTCTGAAGAAGAAGCTTATGATCTTGAGAACCCTACAATGGCAGAGGTGAATTACATGGATGAAGTCTATGAAAACACCTATAATCCATCATGGAGAAATCATCCAAATTTCTCATGGAAGGATCAACAAAAGCCTCAATAAGGCTTTAACAATAATAATAGTGGAAGAAATAGGTTTAGCAATGGCAAGCCTTTTCCATCATCCTCTCAGCAACAGACAGAGAATTCTAAGCAGAATCTATCTAACTTAGCAAATATTGTCTCTGATCTATCTAAGGCCACTCTCAGTTTCATAAATGAAGCAAGGTCCTCCATCAGAAACTTGGAGGCACAAGTGGGTCAGCTGAGTAAAAAGGTTATTGAAACTCCTCCTAGCACTCTCCCAAGCAATACAGAAGAGAATCCTAAAAGAGAGTGCAAGGCCATAACTGTGATCAACATGGCCAAACCTGGAGAGAGTGAAAAGGCAGTGATGCCCAGTGAGGAAGACCTCAGCGAACGTCTACTGGCCATTAAGGAGTACCCCAATGAGGAACCAAAGGAATCCGAGGCTCATACAGAGACCATAGAGATTCCTTTCAACTTCCTTTTACCATTCATGAGCTCTGATAACTATTCATCTTCTGAAGAAGATGAAGACATTGTTGAAGGGCACGTTGCCCAGTATTTAGGAGCAATCATGAAGCTGAATGCCAAGCTATTTGGTAATGAGACTTGGGAGGATGAACCTCCATTGCTCATTAATAAACTGAATACATGGGTTCAACAAACTTTACCTCAAAAGAAATAGGATCCTGGTAAATTCTTAATACCCTGTACCATAGGCACCATGACCTTTAAGAAGGCTCTGTATGACCTAGGGTCAGGTATTAACCTCATACCACTCTCTGTAATAGAGAAACTAGGAATCTTTAAGGTACAAGCTGCAAGATTCTTACTAGAGATGACAGACAAATCAATAAAACAGGCTTATGGACTAGTTGAGGACGTGCTATTGAAGGTTGAAGGCCTTTACATCCCTGCTGATTTTATAATCCTAGACACTGGAAAAGATGAGGATGAATCCATCATCCTTGGCAGACCTTTCCTAGCCACAGCAAGAGCTGTGATTGATGTTGACAAAGGAGAGTTGGTCCTTCAATTGAATGAGGACTACCTTGTATTCAAGACTCAAGGTTCTCCTTCTGTACACATGGAGAAAAAGCATGAAAAACTTGTCTCAATACAGAGTCAAACAAAGCCCCCACATTTAAACTCTAAGTTTGGTGTTGGGAGGCCACAACCAAACTCTAAGTTTGGTATTGAGAGGCCACAACCAAACTTTAAGTTTGGTGTTGGGAGGCCCCAACCATGCTCTGATTATCTGTGAGGCTCCATGACAGTCCACTGTCAAGCTATTGACATTAAAGGAGCGCTTATTGGGAGGTAACCCAATTTTTATTTATCTATGTTAAATTTACATTTTCCATTATTATTTTATGTTTTCTTTAGGTTGATGATCATGTGGAGTCACAAAAACAACTACAATAATCAAAGCAAATTCAAAAAGCAGCATTAAAAATAGCACACCCTGGAGGAAGAACTTACTGGCGTTTAAACGCGAGTAAGGGTAGCAGGATGGGCGTTAAACGCCTAGTCTGGCACCATTCTGGGCGTTTAATGCCAGAAATGGGCACCAGACTGGCGTTTAACGCCAGAACAGAGCATCAAGTTGGTGTTAAATGCCAGAAACATGTAACAGCTTGGCATTAAACGCCAGGAAAGGTATAAAAGCTGGCATTTAACGCCAGAAACAGGCAGCAGTCTAGCGTTAAACACCAGAATTTCACTCTAAGGGCATTTTTGCACGCCTAAATGGAGCAGGGATGAGACGTCCTTGACCCTTCAAGATCTGTGGACCCCACAGGATCCCCACCTACCCCACCTCTCTCTCTATCTCTCCCCCTCACACATCTCTATAACACTCTACCCAAAACACCACTCACCTATCAAATCCTATCCTCTTCCCTATATTCTCTTCACCTATCACCTCCATCCCTCTTCCCAAAAATCTCCACCTACCTCACTTTTCAAATTCAAACACTTTTCCCTCCCAAACCCACCTAATTCCATTCGGCCACTCTCCCTCTCTTTTCCTATAAATACCCCTCTTCACTCCTTCATTTTCACACTTCACAATCACCTTATACCCCCTTGGCCGAAGCTATCTCTCATCTCCCTCTCCTCCAATTCTTCTTCTTCTACTTCTTTCTTTCTTCTTTTGCTCGAGGACAAGCAAACCTTTTAAGTTTGGTGTGGTAAAAGCATTGCTTTTTGTTTTTCCATAACTATTTATGGCACCTAAGGCCGGAGAAACCTCTATAAAGAGGAAAGGGAAGGCAAAAGCTTCCACCTCCAAGTCATGAAAGATGGAGAAATTCATCTCAAAGGTCTATCAAGACCACTTCTATGAAGTTGTGGCCAAGAAGAAAGTGATCCCTGAGGTTCCTTTCATGCGCAAGAAGAATGAGTATCCAGAGATCCCACATGAGATCCGAAGAAAAGGTTGGGAAGTTCTCACCAACCCCATTCAACAAGTTGGAATCTTAATGGTTCAAGAGTTCTATGCCAATGCATGGATCACTAAGAATCATGATAAAAGTATGAACCCGAATCCAAAGAATTGGCTTACAATGGTTGGAGGAAATACTTAGATTTCAGTCTGGAAAATGTAGGGTTAGCATTCAACTTGCCAATGATGCAAGAAAATGCACGCCCCTACACTAGAAGGGTCAACTTTGATCAAAGGTTGGACCAAGTCCTCATGGACATATGTGTGGAAGGAGCTCAATGGAAAAGAGACTCGAGAGGCAAGCCGGTTCAATTAAGAAGACCGGACCTTAAGCCTGTGGCTAGAGGATGGTTGGAGTTCATCCAACGCTCCATCATTCCTACTAGCAACTGATCCGATGTAATAGTGGATCGGGCCATCATGATCCATAGTATCATAATTGGGGAGGAAGTGGAAGTTCATGAGATCATACCTCTAGAACTCTATAAGGTGGCTGACAAGTCCTCCACTTTGGCAAGGTTAGCCTTTTCTCATCTCATTTGTCACCTATGCAGTTTAGCTGGAATTGTCATAGAGGAAGACATCCTTATTGAAGAGGACAAGCCCATCACTAAGAGCATGAGAAAATTCATCAGGAAATCCCTGAGATGCCTCAAGGGATGCATTTTTCTCCACACAACTATTGGGAGCAACTCAACACCTCTTTGGAAGGCTTGAGTTACAACATAGACCAATTAAGGGTGGAGCACCAAGAGCACTCTATCATTCTCCATGAAATTAGAGAAGATCAAAGAGCTATGAGGGAGGAGCAACAAAGGCAAGAAAGAGACATAGAGGAACTTAGGCGTTCCATTGGATCTTCAAGAGGAAGAACTAGCCGCCATCACTAAGGTGGATCCGTTCTTTGATTTCGTTGTTCTTATTTTTCTGTTTTTCGAATTTGATGCTTTATGTTTTTCTATGTTTGTGTCTTTACTACATGATCATTAGTGTCTAGTGTCTATGTCTTAAAGCTATGAATAATTCCATGAATCCTTCACCTCTCTTAAATGAAAAATGTGCCTAATTACAAAAGAACAAGAAGTACTTGAATTTCAAATTTTATCTTGAAATTAATTTAATTATTTTGATGTGGTGGCAATACTTTTTATTTTCTGAATGAATGCTTGAACAGTGCATATTTTTTATAGTGAAGTTTATGAATGTTAAAATTGCTGGCTCTTGAAAGAATGATGAACAAAGAGAAATGTTATTGATAATCTGAAAAATCATGAAATTGATTCTTGAAGCAAGAAAAAGCAGTGAAAAAGAAAAAGAAAAAGTAGCGAAAAAATGGCGAAAAAAAGAGAGAAAACAAAGTGCTTAGGGCCACGGCCAAGACTCATAAAGAAGATGTGTTCAAGAATCAACATACTGAACTAGGAGAATCAATAACACTATCTAAAATTCTGAGTTCCTATAGATGCCAATCATTCTGAATTTCAAAGATAAAGTGAGATGCCAAAACTGTTCAGAAGCAAAAAGCTACTAGCCTCGCTCATCTAATTGGGACTAAGTTTCATTGATATTGTGAGATTCATTGTATATTCTCTTCTTTTTATTCTATTTTGTTTTTAGTTGCTTGGGGACAAGCAACAATTTAAGTTTGGTGTTGTGATGAGCGGATAATTTATACGCTTTTTGGCATTGTTTTTAGATAGTTTTTAGTAGGATTTAGTTAGTTTTAGTAAATAATTATTAGTTTTTAAGCAAAATTCACATTTCTGGACTTTACTATGAGTTTGTGTATTTTTCTATGATTTCAGGTATTTTCTGGCTGAAATTGAGGGACCTGAGCAAAAATCTGATTCAGAGGCTGAAAAAGGGACTGCAGATGCTGTTGGATTCTGACCTCCCTGCACTCGAAATAGATTTTTTGGAGCTACAGAAACCCAAATGGCACGCTCTCAATTGCGTTGAAAATTTGACATCCTGGGCTTTCCAGCAATATATAATAGTTCATACTTTGCTCAAGTTTTGAAGACGCAAACTGGCGTTTAAATGCCAACTTCCTGCCCTATTCTGGCGTTAAACGCCAAAAACAGGATAGAAGCTGCAGTTAAATGCCCAAACTGGCATAAAAACTGGTGTTTAACCCCAAGAAAAGTCTCTACACATGAAAGCTTCAATGCTCAGCCCAAGCACACACCAAGTGGGCCCGGAAGTGGATTTCTGCATTATTTACTTATTTTTGTAACCCTAGTAACTAGTTTAGTATAAATAGAACTTTTTACTATTGTACTCAGATATCTTTAGGAACATCTTTGGACCTTTTGATCATCTTTTGATCTTTTGATCACTTTGGGAGGCTGGCCATTTGGTCATGCCTAGACCTTCATCACTTATGTATTTTCAACGGTGGAGTTTCTGCACACCATAGATTAAGGTGTGAAGCTCTGCTGTTCCTCGAGTATTAATGAAAAGTACTATTGTTATTCTATTCAATTCAAGCTTATTCTTATTCTAAGATGTTCACTCGCACTTTAACATGATGAATGTGATGATCCGTGACACTCATTACCATTCTCAATTTATGAACGCGTGCCTGACAACCACTTCCGTTCTACCTGTGAAAGCTAGAGTGTGTCTCTTTTGGGTTTCTAATCAACGATTCACATTGAATCCCCTCTGACAATGGGGCATATGAATCTGAGATTAGAACCTTTGTGGTATAGGCTAGAATCAATTGGCAGCGTTCCTGAGATTCGGAAAGTCTAAACCTTGTCTGTGGTATTCCGAGTAGGATCTGGGAAGGGATGACTGTGATGAGTTTCAAACTCACGACTGTGGGGCATAGTGACAGACGCAAAAGGATCATTGGATCTTATTCCGACACGATCGAGAACCAACATCTGATTAGCCATGTGGTAGTTGTGCCTGGTATTTTTTATCCGAGACAAAAAATCTGACAGTTGATTAGCCTTACAGAAACCGTAGAGGACCATTTTCACTGAGAGGACAGGAGGTAGCTATTGACAATGGTGATCCCCAACATACAGCTTGCCATGGAAAGGAGTATGAATGATTGAATGAAGACAGTAGGAAAGCAGAGATTCAGAAGGAATAATGCATCTCCATACGCTTATCTGAAATTCCCACCAATGAATTACATAAGTATCTCTATCTTTGTTTTATGTTTATTTATCTTTTAATTATCAAAATTTCATAACCATTTGAATCCGCCTGACTGAGATTTACAAGATGACCATAGCTTGCTTCAAGCCAACAATCTCCGTGGGATCGACTCTTACTCACGTAAGGTATTACTTGGACGACCCAGTGCACTTGCTGGTCAGCTGCATGAAGTTGTGTATCACGATTTTGTGTACCAGTTGGTAGGTGGTATTTAGATACTCTTTATTCTCCTTTATCTCAAAATCTAAAAGGTAATATTCTCTTTTACAATCCAGATAAACAAGCAGGTCCAGAAGTGGGTCTGCTGCCAAAGTTTACGACTCACACAATGGTTACTTGTGGTTGTGTAAGCAGCTGTTTGGTTGGGAGGAGGGGGAGAATTGGCTTTGGCTTTGGCGTCAGCTTGTTCCGGAAAAGCATAAGTTTTTGGCTTGGTTGTGTCTTAAGGAGGCTTTTCCTACTGCAAGTTTTTGCTTTAGAAGAGGGATGTCATCATCGGATAGGTGTCCAAGATGTCTTTCTAGCCAGGAATCGGTTTTACATTGTATTCGGGATTGTCCAAAAGCTCAGCTTGTTTGGCATAGGTTTGGTATTTCTTGTCATCCTTTGGATTTGAAGAACTGGTTCTTGTATCATAGCATAGAGCATCCGTTTAAGTTCTTTTTAGGACTTTGGTGGATATATCGAGCAAGGAATAATGACATCTTTAATCCCTATGAAACTTGGCTTCCGGAAAAAGTGATTTGTCTGGCATTAACTTCAGAAAAGGAGTTTAGGAATATTTTTTAATTACAACGTATGTCCCTTCCCTCTACTCAAAATGGTTTTTGGAATCCCCCATTCATTGGTACTTTTAAGATTAATTGTGATGCTAATTATTTTGGTTTGGGTGATAGTGTTGGTTTTGCTTGTGTTATTAGAGATTGTAATGGGAGCTGGCAAATGGGTGTTTGGGAATGATTGAGAGTAATTAGTGGACGAAATTGTGATCATCAATAATGGCTCTTTGGTATGTGCATCTATTAACTCAGCACTTTCTTTCCACAACTTCGCTCAACTAACCAGCAAGTGTACTGGGTCGTCCAAGTAATAAACCTTACGTGAGTAAGGGTCGATCCCACAGAGATTGTTGGTATAAAGCAAGCTATGGTCACCTTGTAAATCTCAGTCAGGCGGATAATAATTGATTATGGAATTTCGAAAATCAAATAATAGTAAATAAACATAAAATAAAGATAAAGTTACTCATGTAATCCAATAGTGGGAATTTCGGATAGGTGTATGAAGGTGCTGTGTTCCTTTTAAATCTCTGCTTCCCTACTTCTTCCTTCTAGTTTTTCATCATTCCTTTCTATGGCAAGCTGTATGTAGGGCATCACCGTTGTTAATGGCTACATCCCATCCTCTCAGTGAAAAAGGTCCAAATGCTCTGTCACAGCACGGCTAATCATCTGTCGGTTTTCAATCAGGTTGGAATAGAATCCAGTGATTCTTTTGCGTCTGTCACTAATGCCAGCCTTCAGGAGCTTGAAGCTCGTCACAGTCATTCAATTCTGAAATCCTACTCGGAATACCACAGACAAGGTTAGACTTTCCGGATTCCCATGAATGCTGCCATCAATTCTAGCTTATACCACGAAGATTTTGATTAAGGAATCCAAGAGATATGCGCCCGGTCTAAGGTAGAACGGAAGTGGTTGTCAATCACGCGCGTTCATAGGTGAGAATGATGATGAGTGTCATGGATCATCACATTCATCAAGTTGAAGTGCAACGAATATCTTAGAACAGGAATAAATCAAATTGGATAGAAGATAGTAATAATTGCATTGAAACTTGAGGTACAGCAGAGCTCCACATCCTTAATCTTTGGTGTGTAAAAACTCCACCGTTGAAAATACATAAGTGATCAAGGTTCAGGCATGGCTGAATGGCCAGCCCCCAAAATGAAAACTAGGATGTCAAAATCCAAATATGGAACTAAGATATCTAATAGACTAGTAAAAAGTTCTATTTATACTAAACTAGCTACTAGGGTTTACAGAGGTAAGTAATTGATGCATAAATCCTCTTCTGGGGCCCACTTGGTGTGTGCTTGGGCTGAGCTTGATCTATCCACGAGCTGAGGCTTCTCTTGGAGTTGAACGCCAAGTTGTAACGTGTTTTGGGCGTTCAACTCTGGTTCGTGACGTGTTTCTGGCGTTTGACTCTAGAATGCAGCGTGGAACTGGCGTTGAGCGCCAGTTTACGTCATTAAATTCCAAATAAAGTATGGACTATTATATATTTCTGCAAATCTCTGGATGTCTACTTTCTAACTCCATTCAGAACGCGCCATTTGGAGTTTTGTAGCTCCAGAAAATCCATTTTGAGTTTAGGGAGGTCAGATTCCAACAGCATCAGCAGTCCTTTGTCAGCCTCTTATCAGAGTTTTGCTCAGGTCCCTCAATTTCAACCAGAAAATACCTGAAATCACAGAAAAACACACAAACTCATAGTAAAGTCCAGAAATGTGAATTTAGCATAAAAACTAATGAAAGCATCCCTAAAAGTAACTAGATCATGCTAAAAATACCTAAAAACAATGCCAAAAAGCGTATAAATTATCCGCTCATCACAACACCAAACTTAAATTGTTGCTTGTCCCCAAGCAACTGAAAATCAATTAGGATAAAAAGAAGAGAATATACTATAAATCTCAAAATATCAATGAATTTTAATTCTAATTAGATGAGCGGAACTTGTAGCTTTTTGCTTCTAAACAGTTTTGGCATCTCACATTTTCCTTTGAAGTTTAGAATGATTGGCATCTATAGGAACTTAGAATTTCAGATAGTGTTATTGATTCTCCTAGTTAAGTTTGTTGATTCTTGAACACAACTACTATTATGAGTGTTGGCCGTGGCCCTAAGCATTTTGTTTTCCAGTATTACCACCGGATACATAAATGTCACAGACACATGACTGGGTGAACCTTTTCAGATTGTGACTCAACTTTGCTAGAGTCCCCAGTTAGAGGTGTCCAGAGCTCTTAAGCACACTCTTTTTGCTTTGGATCACGACTTTAACCACTCAGTCTCAAGCATGCCATAAGCACATGGTCAGGGACAGCTTGATTTAGCCGCTTAGGCCTGGATTTTATTTCCTTGGGCCCTCCTATCCATTGATGCTCAAAGCCTTGGATCCTTTTTACCCTTGCCTTTTGGTTTTAAGGGCTATTGGCTTTTTCTGCTTGCTTTTTCTTTTTCTTTCTATTTTTTCGCAAAAAAAAAAAATTTCGCAAGCTTTTGCTTTTTCATTGCTTTTTCTTGCTTCAAGAATCAATTTCATGATTTTTCAGATTGTCAATAACATTTTTCTTTGTTCATCATTATTTCAAGAGCAAAAAATTTTAACATTCATAAATAAAAAGATAAAAAATATGCACTGTTTAAGCATTCATTCAGAAAACAAATAGTATTGTCACCACATCAATATAATTAAACAGAATTCAAGGACAATTTTCGAAATTTATGTACTTCTTGTTCTTTTGAATTAAAAACATTTTTCGTTTAAGAGAGGTGAAGGAGTTCTGGAATTATTTATAGCCTTAAGACATAGTTACTCAACACTAATGATCATGAAGTAGAGACACAAAATATAGATGACATAATAAGCATAAAAACTGAAAAACAGAAAAAAATAAGAACAAGAAATGAGTTCACCTTAGTGGCGTCTTCTTCTTGAAGGACCAATGATGTCCTTAAGCTCTTCTATGTCCCTTCCTTGACTTTGTTGCTCCTCCCTCATTGCTCTTTGATCTTCTCTTATTTCATGGTGAATGATGGAGTGCTCTTGATGTTCCACCTTTAATTGTTCCACATTGTAACTCAAATCTTCTAGGGAAGTGTTGAGTTGTTCCCAATAGTTGTTGGGAGGAAAGTGCATCCCTTGAGGCATCTCTGGG
>NC_029777.3:72813403-72816166 GCF_000817695.3 Arachis duranensis
TATGGGAGATGACTTCATGAACTTCTACTTCCTCTCCAATCATGATGCTATGAATCATGATGGCCCGATCCACAGTAACATCAGATCGGTTGCTAGTGGGGATGATGGAGCGTTGAATGAACTCCAACCATCCTCTAGCCACAGGCTTGAGGTCCAGTCTTCTTAGTTGAACCAGCTTGCCTTTGGAATCTCTTTTCCATTGAGCTCCTTCCACACATATGTCCATAAGGACTTGGTCTAACCTTTGATTAAAGTTGACCCTTCTAGTGTAGGGGTGTGCATCTCCTTGCATCATGGGTAAGTTGAATGCCAACCTCACATTTTCCGGACTAAAATCTAAGTATTTCCCCCGAACCATTGTAAGATAATTCTTTGGATTCGGGTTCACACTTTGATCATGGTTCCTAGTGATCCATGCATTGGCATAGAACTCTTGAACCATTAAGATTCCGACTTGTTGAATGGGGTTGGTTAGAATTTTCCAACCTCTTCTTTGGATCTCATGTCGGATCTGCGGATACTCATTTTTCTTGAGCTTGAAAGGGACCTCAGGGATCTCCTTCTTCTTGGCCACAACATCATGGAAGTGGTCTTGATGGGCTTTGGAGACGAATCTTTCCATCTCCCATGACTCAGAGGTGGAAGCTTTTGTCTTCCCTTTCCCTTTTCTAGAGGATTCTCCGGCCTTAGGTTCCATCAATAGTAATGGAAAAACAAAAAGCTTATGCTTTTACCACACAAAACTTAAAATATTGCTCGCCCTCGAGCAAGAGAAGAAAGAAAAGAAGAAGAAGAAGAAGAAAATATGGAGGAGAGGGGGAGAGGTATATTCGGCCAAGAAGGAGAAGAGAGGTTTGTGTTGTGTGAAAATTAAGGAGAATGGAGGGGTTTATATAGGGAAGTGAGAGAGGGTAGGTTCGGCCATTTAAGGTGGGTTTGGTTGGGAAAGATTTTTGAATTTTGAAGGTAGGTGGGGTTTATGTTAGGTGGGGATCCTGTGGGATCCACAGATCTTGAGGTGTCAAGGATTTTCATCCCTGCACCAATTAGGCATGTAAAATGCCTTAGCATACCATTTTGGCGTTTAAACGCCGAAGTGGTGCACGTTCTGGGCGTTCAACGCCCATGTGTAGCATGTTTTTGGCGTTGAACGCCAGTTCCATGCTTGTTACTGGCGTTCAGCGCCAGCTTTCCTCAAGGCACATTTCTGGCGTCCAAACGCCAGGATGTTGCTTGCTTCTGGCATTCAGCGCCAGATCCATGCTCTATTCTGGCCTTGAACGCCAGCCAGATGCTCCTTACTGGCGTTTAAACGCCAGTAAGTCCTTCCTCCAAGGTGTGATTTTTCTTTTACTGTTTTTGATTCTGTTTTTAATTTTAATATTTTTTTCGTGACTCCACATGATCATGAACCTAATAAAACATAAAAGAACAATGAAAATAATATAAAATTAAAAATAAAAATTGGGTTGCCTCCCAACAAGCGCTCTTTTAGTGTCACTAGCTTGACAGTGGGCTCCCTTGGAGCCACAAAGGTGATTAGGTCAATGTTGTGGACTCCTAACACCAAACTTAGAGTTTGGATATGGGGGTTCAACACCAAACTTAGAGTTTGGTTGTGGCCTCCTAACACCAAACTTAGAGTTTGATTGTGGGGGCTCTGTTTGACTCTGTACTGAGAGAAGCTCTGCATGCTTACTCTCCCTTGTTACAGAAGGATAGCCGTGTGCCTTAAACACAAGGTAGTCCCCATTCAATTGAAGGACTAATTCTCCTCTGTTAACATCTATTACAGCTTCTGCTGTGGCTAGGAAAGATCTTCCAAGGATGCTGCATTCATCGTCCTCCTTCCTAGTGTCTAAGATTATGAAATCAGCAGGAATGTAAAGGCCTTTAACCTTTACCAACACGTCCTCTACTAATCCATAAGCTTGTCTTACTGACTTGTTTTCCAATTGTAATGAAAATAAGACAGGCTGTACCTCAATGATCCCTAGTTTCTCCATTACAGAGAGTGGCATAAAATTTATGCCTGACCCCAGGTCACACAGAGCCTTGTTAAAGGTCATGATGCCTATGGTACATGGTATTAAGAATTTAGCAGGATCTTGTCTCTTTTGAGGTAAAGTTTTCTGAACCCATGTATCTAGTTCACTAATGAGCAAGGAGGTTCACCTTCCCAAGTCTCATTACCAAATAACTTGGCATTCAGCTTCATGATGGCTCCTAGATATTGAGCATCTTGCTCTCCAATTACATCTTCATCCTCTTCTGAGGAAGAATAGTTTTCGGAGCTCATGAATGGCAGAAGGAGATTTAGTGGAATCTCTATGATCTCTATATGAGCCTCAGATTCCTTTAGGTCCTCAATAGGGAACTCCTTCTTGTTTGAGAGATGTCCCAGGAGGTCTTCCTCACTAGGATTTTCGTCCTTCTCCTCCCTTGTGCATTCGGCCATATTGATTACATTAATGGCCTTGCACTCTCCTTTTGGATTCTCTTCTGTATTGCTTGGGAGAATACTGGGAGGAGTTTCAATGACTTTTTTACTCAGCTGGCCCACTTGTGCCTCCAAATTTCTGATGGAGGACCTTATTTTACTCATGAAACTTAAAGTGGCCTTAGACAAATTAGAGACTAAATTTGCTAAATTAGAGGGGCTCTGCTCAGAATTCTCTGTCTGTTGCTGAGAAGATGATGGAAAAGGCTTGCTATTGCTAAGCCTATTTCTTCCACCATTATTAAAGCCTTGTTGAGGCTTTT
>NC_029777.3:72816209-72839749 GCF_000817695.3 Arachis duranensis
ATAAGGTTCACCCATGTAATTTACCTCTGCTATTGCAGGGTTCTCAGGATCATAAGCTTCTTCAGAAGCTGCCTCTTTAGTACTATTGGATGCATTTTTCCATCCATTCAGACTTTGAGATATCATGTTGACTTGCTAAGTCAACACTTTGTTCTGAGCCAATATGGCATTTAGAGCATCAATTTCAAGAACTCCCTTCCTCTGAGGCGTCCCATTATTCATGGAATTCCTCTCAGAAGTGTACATAAATTGGTTATTTGCAACCATGTCAATAAGTTCTTGAGCTTCTGCAGGCATTTTCTTTAGGTGAATGGATCCACCTGCAGAGTGGTCCAATGACATTTTGGAAAACTCAGATAGACCATAATAGAATATATCTAATATGGTCCACTCTGAAAACATATCAGAAGGACACTTTTTGGTCATCTGCTTGTTCCTTGTTCCTGCTCATATGAAAGAGAAGAGAAAAAGAAAAGGAAGAGGAATCCTCTATGTCACAGTAAAGAGGATCCTTATTATTAGTAGAAGAAGAAAAGAATAAAGAAAGGAGAATCCAAACACAAGGGTAAGGATAGAGGCAGTGATTGGAGATGAAGAGGGGTGAAGAGAAGTGTTAGTAAATGAATAAATAAATAGAAGATGAGAGAGAGAATTCGAAAATAAATTTTAAAAATAATTTTGAAAAAGGGAGAGACATTTTCGAAAATTAGAGAGGGAGAAGTAGTTAATTTATTTTGAAAAAGATAAGAAACAAACAAAAAGTCAAATAGTTAGTTGAAAAAGATTTGAAAATCAAGTTTGAAAAGATAAGAAGATAAGAAGATAAGATAAGATATTTTAAAATCAAATTTTTGAAAAAGATAAAATTTTGAAAAAGATATGATATAAAAGATAAGATAAGATAGATTTAAGTTTTTTTAAATTAAAATTAATTACTTAACTAACAAGAAACTAAAAGATATGATTCTAGAATTTAAAGATTGAACCTTCTTAACAAGAAAGTAACAAACTTCAAATTTTTGAATCAATCACATTAATTGTTAGCATAATTTCGAAAATTTGAAATAAAATTAAGAAAAATATTTTGAAAATAATTTTAAAATTTTCGAAATTAATAAGATAAAAATGAAAAAGATTTGATTTTTGAAAAAAAATTTTGAAAAGATAGGATTTTTAAAATTGAAAATTTGAATTGACTTATGAGAAACAACTAATTTTAAAAATTTTTGACTAAGTCAACTCAAATTTTCAAAAATTAGGAGAGAAATAAGGAAAAGATATTTTTTTGATTTTTGAATTTTTAATGATGAGAGATAAAAACAACAAAAATGACTCACAACATGAAAATTATGAATCAAAACTCATGGTGCATGCAAGAACACTATGAATGTCAAGATGAACACCAAGAACACTTTGAAGATCATGATGAACATCAGGAACATATTTTTGAAAAATTTTTTATGCAAAGAAAACATGCAAGACACCAAACTTAGAAATCTTTAATGCTTGGACTCTAACAAACGAAAAATGCATATGAAAAACAAGAAAATACACAAAACAAGAAAACATCAAGATCAAACAAGAAGACTTACCAAGAACAACTTGAAGATCATGAAGAACACCATGAATGCATGAATTTTTCGAAAAAATGCAAGAACATGAAGAACACTATGAATGCATGAATTTTCGAAAAATGCAAGAAAAAATTTTTAAAGCATGCAATTGACACCAAACTTAAAAATTGACTCAAGACTCAAACAAGAAACACAAAAGATTTTTGGTTTTTTTGATTTTATAATTTTTTTTGTATTTTCTTATATTTTTTTGAAAAACATATAGGAAAAAGAAAATAAGAAATTCAAAATCTTTAAGAAGAATTGCAGGAATCTTTCAATATTAGCCCAAAGCTCAAATTAAAGGGTTGGACATGGCTTAATAGCCAGTCAGCTTTAGGATGGAATTACATGCATTGTGGTGATTAGTTGAAGACCAATTCCAAAGGAGTTTGAATATGGCTTTGCAGCCAGCCAGGATTCAACATGCTTCATGAAACTCTGGAATCCATTCTTAAATGTTTTGAAGCCATAGAATGATTTATTTTAAAAAAAAATTTCAAAAATAGG
The DNA here is from genome assembly GCF_000817695.3 of Arachis duranensis. Classification (NCBI taxonomy): domain Eukaryota; kingdom Viridiplantae; phylum Streptophyta; class Magnoliopsida; order Fabales; family Fabaceae; genus Arachis; species Arachis duranensis. Next base: position 72,818,333 of record NC_029777.3, read on the forward strand.
AATAAAAATTTTTTTGAAAGATTTTTGAAAAGTTTTTGAAAAGAAAATTATCTAATCTGAGCAACAAGATGAACCGTCAGTTGTCCATACTCGAACAATCCCCGGCAACTGCGCCAAAAACTTGGTGGACGAAATTGTGATCATCAATAATGGCTCTTTGGTATGTGCATCTGTTAACTCAGCACTTTCTTTCCACAACTTTGCTCAACTAACTAGCAAGTGTACTGGGTCGTCCAAGTAATAAACCTTACGTGAGTAAGGGTCGATCCCACAGAGATTGTTGGTATGAAGCAAGTTATGGTCACCTTGTAAATCTCAGTCAGGCGGATAATAATTGATTATGGAATTTCGAAAAACAAATAATAGTAAATAAACATAAAATAAAGATAAAGTTACTCATGTAATCCAATGGTGGGAATTTCGGATAGGGGTATGGAGGTGTTGTGTTCCTTCTGAATCTCTGCTTCCCTACTTCTTCCTTCTAGTTTTTCATCATTCCTTTCTATGGCAAGCTGTATGTAGGGCATCACCGTTGTCAATGGCTACATCCCATCCTCTCAGTGAAAAAGGTCCAAATGCTCTGTCACAGCACGGCTAATCATCTGTTCTATCACTAACGCCCAGCCTTCAGGATTTTGAAGCTCGTCACAGTCATTCAATTCCGGAATCCTACTCGGAATACCACAGACAAGGTTAGACTTTCCGGATTCCCATGAATGCTGCCATCAATTCTAGCTTATACCACGAAGATTCTTATTAGGGAATCCAAGAGATGTGCGCCCAGTCTAAGGTAGAACGGAAGTGGTTGTCAATCACGCGCATTCATAGGTGAGAATGATGATGAGTGTCACGGATCATCACATTCATCAAGTTGAAGTGCAACGAATATCTTAGAATAGGAATAAATCGAATTGGATAGAAGATAGTAATAATTGCATTGAAACTTGAGGTACAACAGAGCTCCACACCCTTAATCTTTGGTGTGTAGAAACTCCACCGTTGAAAATACATAAGTGATCAAGGTTCAGGCATGGCCGAATGGCCAGCCCCCAAAACGAAAACCAGGATGTCAAAATCCAAATATGGAACCAAGATATCTAATAGACTAGTAAAAAGTTCTATTTATACTAAATTAGCTACTAGGGTTTACAGAAGTAAGTAATTGATGCATAAATCCACTTCCGGGGCCCACTTGGTGTGTGCCTGGGCTGAGCTTGATCTATCCACGAGCTGAGGCTTTTCTTGGAGTTGAACGCCAAGTTGTAACATGTTTTGGGCGTTCAACTCTGGTTTGTGACGTGTTTCTGGCGTTTGACTCCAGAATGCAGCATGGAACTGGTGTTGACCGCCAGTTTACGTCATTAAATTCCAAATAAAGTATGAACTATTATATATTTCTGGAAAGCTCTGGATGTCTACTTTTCAAAGCCGTTGAGAGCGCGCCATTTGGAGTTCTGTAGCTCCAGAAAATCCATTTTGAGTGCAGGAAGGTCAGATTCCAACAGCATCAGCAGTCCTTTGTCAGCCTCTTATCAGAGTTTTGCTTTGGTCCCTCAATTTCAGCCAGAAAATACCTGAAATCACAAAAAAACACACAAACTCATAGTAAAGTCCAGAAATGTGAATTTAGCATAAAAGCTAATGAAAGCATCCCTAAAAGTAACTAGATCATGCTAAAAACTACCTAAAAACAATGCTAAAAAGCGTATAAATTATCTGCTCATCAGTAATAGTAATCTTCAAGGAGAATTGTTTGCTATTTAGAGAGGATATCTCTTAGCTTGGGATGTGGGTCAACGAGATATTATTTGTGAGACGGATTGTGTGGAAGCATTCTTGTTACTCAAGATGCTTTTGGGTTTATTGATTAATTGGTGCTCAAAATAAGAGATATCATGCATTGGAATTGGCGTGTTGACTTTCATTTGATTATGAGAGATGCAAAAACGGTGGCAGATACTATGGCAAAGATGGCAATGAAGTTACAACTTTCGCATGTGGAGCTTCTTTCACCTTGGGAGGAGTTTAAGTGTAGTCTTAAATGGGACTGTCCCTCTATTTAAGCAGTTCCTTGTTTTGTTTGTTTTGTTTTTCTTTGTTTAATTTATTTCAGTCACGAAAAAAAATTCAATAATATTGTATTTAGTAGACTTGTGATCCTTTTCAAGAGTCTTCTCATTCCTAATTCTAGCAAGATATCCAATAACATCTAAAATAGATTAAGATAAAACGGTTAAAATCGATGAAATAAATAAATTTATCATTGAATTTATTTTTTTCTAAAATAATAAACTTACTAACCAATTCAAATAGATGTAATCAAATCTAGGAGTGTTGAGAATGTCAAAACTCACAAAGTTAAATCCATATTGTAGGATACTTGACGATTCTGGAAGTATGCGCACGTCGGTACGCTATTTAAATTCATCATCACATATTCATAATGTGTAGTCTTGAAGTTACCCATGTTGCGCCCAACACCAAAATATGTGATTTGATAGGCTATTCTTTGTAAGACTCAAAACTTTTGAAAAATCTTATTATGAGTAAATTTCAATTTATTTATTTATTAAAGACTTTAATTTTAAAAAATTATTTTATTAAAGCTAATTAAATCAAGTTTTGATAATTAAATTAGAATTTTTATCAAATTTTACAGTTATGGGATAATTGCCATATTTAAAATATAGAGTTTATTAATTGTAAAATAATAAGAATTTTATATGATTTGATTTAAATAATTGAGATTTGGAGTTTGATACTTTCAGTTTTATGAATAAAGAAAATTAAGTATATTATCTTATATTTTAAATTAGAATACTTATTTAAAAATAATTTGCAAGTTGATGAATAAGTGGTATTTTTATATATAATTATTGTTTGATTAAATTGGTTTTCAATTACTAAATTATCCCTAGTTTTATTAAAAAATTACAAAATTACCCTTATACCTAAATTTACCCTAACCCTAAATCTCCCAAAACACACCCTCTGACTATAATGTTTAAAACAGCCATCACTCACCCCAATCCCTCACCCCCCCTCATTTAACACCCTAATTACCCTAAGCCTTACCTTGCATCGTAAAGCAAAGGTTAATAAAAGGTTATGACAGTTCTAAACTCATACATATAATATAGAAAAGAATTAATATATTCTAGAAGCCCGATGAAGGATACAGCTTAAAAACAGAGTTCGAAAAGCACAAAACGTACACACGAAGCTACAAACTTAACGCACAAGATATAGATATAATATAACAAAATAATAGAGTATGATAATATAAAGATCTAGCTACGGCTCGTGGAGTTTAAGCCGGCTAGCTATATACAGACAACACAGAATTCTGAAAGTTAAAATAGCTTATACAAGTTTTTCTCTCAAAGTAAGCCTCTTGGCAAAACTAAATACAAAAGTGAGAGGAATAAAGAAAATAATAAAAAAGACTCCAAAACATATCCAGAATCCTCCGCTCTGTCACCATTAAAGCAACTCACCGAGGTGGGTTGTAACTTGCATATGAAAAACAACAACAGAATGTGGTATGAGAACTGGAGGTTCTCAATATGGTAACAGTGACCAGTGATGTAAGATATAAGACTCCGGGACGCTAAAGGCAATCCTAGAACTTCATATCCATCACAAGATTCATCTTAAATAGTATCTAAAACATTAAAGCATAACTTAAAACCATAACATAATAAGGGGTAATCTAACTTAGTGGATTTTCTAATCTAACAGTTCTCTGCTGTCCCACAGCCTTCATCAACCTATCCTCCATGCGACCCCATTGCCACCGCCTTCCGAACCTCCTCAATCCCAGTAGAATACACAATTAATACAATACAAGTAAAACACAATTATAGGCATATATGTCAAGTAATTCAATTAGGCAATTAGGCATGTTATACAATTAGGCAAGCAATTTCAAGTCGGCACAGCAAACAAACAGATAAAAGATGCACATGATGAATGCCTGTCCTATTGATTGTGATATCACATTGTCGGTTCAACTGCCAACCCGACACATCTCCATGGAGATGTTGCCCTTCGAAATCATAATGGGAATCCCCAAGATATGGTTCTCGGAACACCGTCCAGGATTTTGTGCCGGCACACTCTAGTGATCCAAAGGGATGCGAGCGGGATACTCTTCCCACAGACCTCACATCTCAACGTAAGCGGGATTAACCACCGTTCTTATGCCGCCGCCACAACCTCAACAGGCGGGATTAACCACCATCCCTACCAAGCGCATAGCGTCTTATATTCCTCGATATAAAACACTGATTCAGTGGTATTCAGAAAAAATCATTTTTATTCAGTACTCAATAATTCACCACTTTCACAATTTATTCAAAACTCATTAGTTCACCACTTTCATAGTTCATTCAGAACTCATTAGCTCATCACTTTCTCAATTCATTGTCAGTAACCATCAATATACTATTCTTCCTTCTCACTCAACCAAAACCCATCCTCAGTACACCATAAACCAAAGCCTCTGTTCTCTAACTTTTACTAGAAATACCGAAATGATTCCACCCAAGACCTTCGCTATGTTTTAACATTAAAAAATAAGCCAAAAAGCCTTAGATAGGTGTCACAGAAGTTTACAAGCTTGCCGGGAAGGTGAAACAGTTAAAAACAAGATTTTTGTTGAAAAATAGGACAATGTGCGTACGCACAGGGGTGTGCGTGCGCACGCCCAGGAGGATTTTCAAGATGTGTGCATACGCATAGATGTGTGTGTATGCACAAGTGTAAAATTTTCCAATTCTGTTCGCTCGCACAATGCGTGCGAACGCCCTCAACAGATTGCACCTTCCAGCGTGTGCGTGCGCACAAGGCTGTGCGTGCACACAGCTTGCAGAACTTCGTTGGTTGTGTACGCGCACAGAGTATGCTAGCACTCCCAGCAGTAGCTCTGTCCCCGTGTGTGCGTGCACACAGGTTCAAAAATTCATGGGTTTTTCGTGCGCACACAAACCAGAAATCACAAATTCTGCAGCATTCACGGAATTCAGATTTTGCCACCAAACTTTTAATGATCTAAACTTTCTCTACAAAAATCCATTTCCTATAAACTTTATATCCATTTAAAGATTTTTCAATGAACTTTAACTTAAAGTAAACTTCAACAAAATTTGAAAACTAAGGCTCAAGTTATGATCCGTCAAAGTTCACCAAAAATCCGTTTTTACCAATATTTCACAAGGATCTTAATTTTCTAATTTCACAACCAAAATCACATTAACTCCATCCTGTAAGAACTGCAATTTATCGAACCGGTTAATTAATTGGTTATATTGCCCAAATTTGATTCCGAAAAGTTGGAGTAAAAATTTGAGGTTTTAAACATCATTTTTGGACTCAGTGGGTCATTCCGAGTCAAAAAATGTGCTTTCAGCAAAAAACCGTGAAAAACTACAAACCGATAGTGAACCAGTTAAACCGGTTCAAGTCTACCTGGTGCTACATAAGAAAAAGTTGAAACAGCCAAAAACCTTAGAAAAACATTAGAAACAGAAAACCGGCATTAAATTTTAAAGGTTTGGCCCGAAGTTGGGCCAAACAGGCTAAAAACGCTAACGGGTTGAACCGGGACCAAGTTGGGCTCAAGTCCAACATATATAGGTTCATTTAATGAACCCTAGCCTCCATAAACACACCCACTTCAGATTTGAGAGAGGGAAGGAGAGGAAGAAGAAACCTTAATCACCTAAATCTTCCCAAGCTCATATCTTGAGCTATAGAGTTCCGATTTGCGTGTCGTCAGCGGCTACTCGTTCCTTGCGAAGAGCTCTACAAAACCCATCCAAGAAACTTTAGAGGTAAGCTCGAAATCCTTCCAGTTCTTCTCTCCAAAATTTCGGTTACCTAGGGTTTATGGCTAAGTGAGTTCTTGTGATTCTTGGTGTTTAGGTTCACTCTAATCCTTCCTTAGCTTTGGATTTTTCCATCCAAATCTATTGGAAAAGATAAGAGGCTTTTATCTCTTGTGAACTTTTAATTTATGTTGAGCCCTAGGTTGATTTTCTGATGATTTATATGTATATAACTTGATTATTGTGAGTTTGGAGCTTGTTGGTGCTTGTTGTAGTTACCTTGGTGGTTGGATTTTGGTTGAAAGCTCATTTGGTTCAGATTGGGGATTGGCCAAGGTATGATTTTTGTTTTCTCTATGTAGTATAAAATATTCATGGACACTTAGGCTAAGGACACATAGGATATGATTGGATTTGAATGGTTGATGAGTTGTTGGATTTAATTGTATGATGATGATTAATGAAATGATGAATTTTGAGTTAATAATGATAATTAATAGTGATATGTTGAGGATGCATGATTTGTGAAGTTGAGTAGTGGGTTATGTTGATAAATGTGATATTGGTGTTGATTTATTTGTAATATAGTTGGAAAATTGTTAATGAAGTTGGATATATGAGAAATATTGATATTGATGTTGTGGATAAGGAAAAATGTGGTATGTTTGGTGTACTATGCCATAGAGTGTTGAATTTGATGAGAATTGGAGTTTTGGAGTGGTTTGGGTTGGTTTGGTTGTGTTTTATGAAGGAATTGTGAAAATTGTGATTTTGGGTAAAAGTGGAATTTTGGTGAATTTTGTCTGATCATAACTTTTGCCTCGGTTTTCAAAAGTGGTTGAAATTGCTTAGAATTAAAGATCTTTGAAAACCCTTTAAGTCGGTATAAAGTTTGTGAAATTTGGAAATTTGTAGAGGAAGTTATGATTATTCAAAGTTGGTGTTGAAAATCTGAAAATTTTGTAAAGTTACAGAATTCTGAGTATTCTGGTGTGTGCGCACGCACAGCCTTGTGCGCACACACTCTGCATAAATGGCGACCTGTGTGCATGCACAGACCTGTGCGTCCACACACGTAGAGGCAGGCAATCTGCTTGCAGCGTTGGCACAGCTTGTGCGTGCACACAACAAAGGAAAATTTGCAACTGTGCGTACGCACATGTTGGGGAGGGCAGTCTGTTTGGGGCACTCGCACGGGTTGTGCGAGTGAACAGACCCTTTTATGTTTTGATACCTGTGGTACGCACACCCCTGTGCGCACGCACACCTTTAAAAATTTCCTAGGCGTGTGCACGCACACCCCTGTGCGAACGCACACGCCCTGTTCTCCAAATTTTGCTTTGTTTTCAACTATTCTACTTCCCCAACAAGGTTGTAAGCTTCTATAACACCATTTTAAGGCTTTTGGGTTTAGTTTTGAGTATTAGAACATGGGACATAACTTAGGGGTTCTAGTATACAATTTTATGATAGATTAGAAAACGGAGGCCTAGGTTTCTGGTATGTTAAAAATGGTTTGACGTTAGGTGAAGGATGATTGATACATGAGATGAGGAATGATGAACTTTGATATTTGGAAACTGAGTTACGAATGGACAGTGGTTAAGATGAGTCGAGGACTCGGATTGAGATGATGGATCTATGTATACTGAAAGTGTTTTCTAAAACCACTAATATATTGCTTTTATTGTGATTATGAGACGCTATGCGCCCGGCAGGGACGATGGTTAATCCCGCCTGTCAAGGTAGCGGTGGCGGCGTAAGGACGGTGGTTAATCCCGCTTGCGCTTAGATGTGAGGACGGAGGCAAGAGATCCCGCTCGCATCCCTTCGGATCTATAGGGCGTGCAAGCACCGGTACCTGGACTGTGATCCGGGCACTATATCTCGGGAGTTTCCAAATGAGAAAATCCGAAGGGCGACGTCTCCATGGAGATGTGTCGGGTTGGCAGTTGAACCGACAATTTGATATCACAGCTAGTAGGGCAGGCATTCATCATATGCATTTTCTATCTATTTGTATGCTTTGATTACTTGCAATGGCTTGCCTAATTGAATAACATGCTTACCTACTATTTGACTTAATTGCTATATATGCTTCTACTTGTGTTTTACTTGTATTATATATACTTGTGTTTTCACTGGGATTGAGGAGGTTTGGAAGGTGGTGGCGATAGGATCGCATGGAGGATCGGGTGGTGAAGGCTGTGGGACAGCGGTGTTTGAATAGAATAAAAATTCCCTAAGATAGTTTACCCTGTTACGATATTATGGTTAAGTTGTGTAAAGGAATTATATATTATGCTATTTTGGTTTAGTACGCTTAAGCTTGAATTCTTGTGATAGATATAGAGTCTAGGATTGCCTTTGGCATCCCGGGGTCTTATATCCTACATCACTGGGTACTGTTACCATACTGAAAACCTCCGGTTCTCATACCATATTCTGTTGTATTTTTCAGATGCAAGTCGCAACCCACCTTAGTGAGTTATCTGATTGGTGACAAGAGCAGAGGATCTGGATTATCTTTTGGAGTCTTTTGATTTATGATATATATATGTCTCTCACTTTTGTATTTTACTTTGGCCTAGAGGCTTGTATTGAGAGAACAAAACTTGTATAAGCTGTTTTACTGTCTGGTTTCATACATGGTCTGTACATGGCTAGCCGGCTTAAGCTCCACGAGTCTTGGCTAGTGTCTTATGATATTACACTATTATACTATGATGTTGTGTTATTCGATACCTGTTTCTTGTGCCTTAAGCTATAATCATCGCTAGTACGTTTTGCCCTTTTCAAATCCTATTTTCAAATGTATAAGCTTATGACTATCATAACCTTTGATTAACCTTTGCTTTACGACGCGAGGTAAGGCTTGGGCTAATTAGGATGTTACATTTAGTGGTATCAGAGAGGTTTGTCCTCGTGAGCCTGACGGATGGACCTATTGTGCTTCATTGCATACTTTGTGTGTCTTTTCGTTGATCCTATTAGGTTATCTGTTTGATAAATGTATAGCATGTTTGTTTGTGAGTGCCTGTTTTGGATAAATTAAAGTACTAGACTTTTGATATTGAGACTGATAACCTTGATATCGATTGTTTGGTGTAGACTGGAATCCTACATGGCTACTCACGGACGACGTCGAGCAACTGGTGGACAACCATGCTGAATTCATAGCGGCGATGGCAAATCTGGCCAACACTATGGAGGCAAATGCTGCTGCGACTCTGCATGCGACGTAGAGGCTAGGTAAACTGGCCGGGAATGGCAACGGAAACGAGAACGACAACGAAAATGAGAACGGTGAAGAGAATGCTCATGCTAACGCTGAAGGAGATGGAGATAACATGGGAGGCATTCCGATGACTTTGGCAACCTTCCTCAAGGTTCATCCACCAATATTCCGAGGATCAACAAATTGTACTAAAGCAGACCACTGGTTCTAAGCTATGGAGCATGCCTTACAGGCGTAGCATGTTCCATACAATCAGTATGTGGAGTTTGCCGCTTATCAGCTTGCGGGAGAGGCCCAGCCCTGGTGGCAAGCAGAGTGTCGCTTGCTACAGCTGTAGAACGCTGAAGTTCTGTGGGATGTGTTCCGAAAGGACTTTTACAAGAAGTACTTCCCTGAGTCTACAAGGGAAGCGAAGGAAATGGAGCTAATGCAGCTGAAGCAAGGTTCTATGTCTGTGGCTGAGTACACCAACAAGTTTGAAGAGCTTTGTAGGTTTTCTCGGGTGTGTCAGGGTGACCCGGAGACCTTTGAGAGTTGGAGGTGTATTAAGTACCAGAGGGGTTTGAAGGATAGCATTATGACTGCTGTGGGTCCTATGGAGATTCGTGTCTTCTCCGACTTGGTGAAGAAAGCAAAGGTAGTGGAGGAGTATACCAAGACTATGGCGGCATCCAAGGACACTCATGGAGGGAGCTCTAGTCATGGGTGTGGCGAGTACTTCCATCCGAAAGGAGAAAGCTTCAAAAGAAGATGATATGCACCTCAAGGCCAAGGGGGCTTCAGAAGGAACAATCAGAATTAGTTTTAGTATGCTAAGGGGAGAGAAAATCAGAGTGGTTGCTTCCATTGTGGGTTACCTGGCCACATTGCGAGGGATTGCACTCGTGGGAGGAATCAGAATGAGTGCCAGAGTCAACATCAAGGTCGAGTCTTTGCTGTGAATGCCAAGGATGCTTCCAAGGCGGATCCGCTGATGAGAGGTATATGTCTAATTGGTGATAAGTCCTTAGTTGCATTATATGATACTGGAGCTTCATATTCGTTTATCTCGTTTACAAAAGTTGAGGAGTTAGGCTTGAAAGTGTCAGAATTACCTTTTGATATGCATGTACATACTCCACATCAGACAGTTATGACTAGGTCAGGTTGTAGACAAGTAGGTTTCAAGCTTGAGGGTTGAGACTTTGTGCATGATTTGATCTATTTACCTATGGTTGGGTTGGAGATGATTTTGGGGTTCGATTGGCTGTCGAAGAATCCGGTTTTGTTAGATTGCTTTGAACGAACAATTCGATTTATGCCGGAAGGAGAGAGTGGAGTAGTGATAACCGCGGGATATTACCCGAACTCTGTTGTGGTGCACTGTAGTGGGGAAGAGTGTCAGGGTTACATCTCATTAACTGCTAATGCTTCGGGTGATACCCAAGACTTAGAATAGATCCCGGTAGTTAGGGATTTTTCGTAGGTATTTTTGGAAGATATTCCTGAATTTTCACCTCAAAGAGAGATCAAGTTTGCGATTGAATTGGTGCTGGGAACCGAACCAGTATCGATTGTACCGTATAGGATGGCTCCAAAAGAGCTGGCCGAGTTGAAGGTTCAATTGGAAGAGCTTTTAACCCAGAAGTTCATTCCACTGAGTGTGTCACCGTTGGGAGCACCAGTTTTATTGGTGAAGAAGAAGGATGGAGGTATGCGATTGTGTATGGATTACCATCAGTTGAACAAAGTGACTGTGAAGAATAAGTACCCGCTGCCAAGGATAGATGACTTGATGGATCAACTGCAAGGAGCTGGAGTGTTTTCCAAGATTAATTTGAAATCCAGTTACCATCTGATAAGGGTGAAGGAGGATGACATCCCTAAGACCGTGTTTAGAACACATTATGGACACTACGAATTTGCGGTGATGTTCTTTGGGTTAACGAATGCACCTGCTGTCTTCATGGATTATATGAACAGAGTCTTTCATCCATTTCTGGACAAGTTCGTGGTGGTTTTCATAGACGACATCTTAATTTACTCCAAGACGGAAAAGGAACATGAGGAGCACTTGAGGATTGTGTTGCAAATCCTAAAAGAGCGAAAGTTGTATGCTAAGTTGTCGAAGTGTGAGTTCTGGAAGGAGGAAGTAAAGTTCCTAAGTCACGTGGTGAGTAGAGGGGGAATAGCGGTGGATCGTTCTAAGGTAGAAGTGGTGATGGAATGGGAAAGTCTGACGACGGTTACGAAAGTTTGGAGCTTCTTGGGGTTAGCTGGATATTACCGAAGATTTATCGAAGGATTCTCCCGGATTGCGCTACCAATGATGAAGTTGACAAGGAAAGAAGTGCCTTTTGTTTAGACGTCGGAGTGTGAAGAGAGTTTTCAAACTTTGAAGCAAAAGTTAACTTCAGCACCTATTTTGATCTTGCCGGAACCGCATGAACCGTTTGAAGTGTACTGTGACGCTTCCTTGAAGGGTTTGGGTTGCGTGTTGATGCAACACCGGAACGTGGTGGCTTACGCATCACATCAACTGAGACCGCATGAGGAGAATTATCCAACCCATGACTTGGAATTAGCGGCGATTGTGTTTGCATTGAAGATTTGAAGACATCACTTGTACGGAGTGAAGTTTAGCGTCTTTTCTGATCATAAGAGTCTCAAGTACATCTTTGATCAGAAGGAGCTAAATATGCGTCAAAGGAGGTGGATGGAATTGCTTAAGGATTATGATTTTGATCTGAGTTATCATTCCGTAAAGGCGAATGTGGTAGCAGATGCTTTGAGTCGGAAGTCCTTGACAATAGCCTGGATGAGGATCAAGGAAAAGGAGCTGATGGAGAAGTTTGGGGATCTTAAGCTGGATTTGGATGAAGTTGCTGGAAGAGCTTGCCTGAATCAATTACAAATCTCAAGTGACTTTAAATCTGAACTCTTGAAGGCTCATCAGAACGATGACGTGTTACCAAAAGTATTGCCAGCTATCGAACAAGGGAAGCAATGGAGGGTATCATGGGATCAAGACGGATTATGGAGATTCAAGGGTAGAGTTATTGTGCCGAACGTGGGGACGTTACGACAGGATATATTGAGAGAAGCGCACAAGAGCGAATTTTCTATTCACCTTGGAAGTATTTAGATGTACCATGATTTAGACTATGTTCTGGTGGCCTGGCATGAAGAAGGATGTGGCAGCACATGTCTCAAAGTGCCTGACGTGTCAGAAGATGAAGATAGAACATTAGAAACCGTCGGGAATGCTTCAACCACTTAAAATTCCTCAGTGGAAGTAGGAAGGAATTGCAATGGATTTTGTGACCAGTTTACCGAGAACTAGGTTGGGGTTTGATGCGATTTGGGTGATCGTGGATCGCTTAACCAAATCTGCTCATTTTCTACCTATTCGAGTAAACTCTTCTATGGAGGAGCTAGCAAGGTTGTATATAATGGAAATAGTAAGGTTGCATGGTGTACTGTCGAGCATAGTATCGGACCGTGACCCCCGATTCACATCAAGATTTTGGGGAGCTTTTCAAAAGGCTTTCGGTACGAGACTATATCTCAGTACGGCGTATCATCCACAAACAGATGGACAGTCGAAAAGGACTATTCAGACGTTAGAGGATATGCTGAGAGCGTGTGTTTTGGATCAATCCGGAAGTTTGGACCGCTACATGCCATTGGTGGAGTTTGCATACAACAATAGCTTTCATGCGAGCATTGGGATGGCTCCGCATGAGGCTTTGTATGGACGGAAGTGCCAGTCTCCACTTTGTTGGTATGAATCTGGTGAGGCAAGTGTATTGGGTCCAGATGTGGTAGCAGAGACTACGGAGAAGATTAAGAAAATATGAGAAAGGATTTTGACTGCTCAGAGTCGACAAAAGAGTTATGCAGATCAGAAAAGGAAACCGTTAGAGTTTGAAGTGGGAGTGCATGTGTTTCTACGAGTTACACCCACAACTGGGATTGGAAAGGCAATCAAAACCAAAAAGTTGAATCCAAGGTATATAGGACCGTTGGAGATCCTAAGGCGTTTCGGGCCGGTGGCATACCAAGTGACTTTGCCACCTCACCTATCTAACCTACATGACCTGTTCCACGTGTCACAAATCCGTAAGTACACGTTGGACGTGGCTCATGTGTTGGAACATGAGATAGTCGAGTTGAGAGAGAACTTGACTTTCCAAGTGACACTGGTTAGAATTGACGACACCAGTGTAAAGAAGCTGCGAGGAAAAGAAGTTCAGTTGGTTAAAGTTGCTTGGAAGCGAGCAGGAGTCGAAGAGCATACTTGGAAATTGGAATCCGAGATGTGAAAGGATTATCCCGAGCTTTTCTCAGTTAATTCAAATTTTGAAGGCAAAATTTCTTATTTGGTGGGGAGAATGTAAGAACCGCAATTAATCGAACTGGATAATTAAGTGGTTATATTTCCAAATTTGATTCCGAAAAGTTAGAGTGAGAATTTGAGGTTTTAAACATCATTTTTGGACTCAGTGGGTCGTTCCGAGTCAAAAAATGTGCTCTTTGCGAAAAACTGTGAAAAATTGTGAACTGGCAGTAAACCGGTTAAACCGGTTCAAGTCTGCCCGGTGCTGTGCAAGAAAAAGTTGAAACAGTCAAAAACCTTAGAAAAATATTAGAAACAGAAAACTGGGCGTTAAATTTTAAAGGTTTGGCCCGAAGTTGGGCCAAACGGTGTTTTTGCGATAGGGTTGAGTTTCAATTCTTGCTTGTCGCGTTTGAAGTTGCCATTGTTGCGAAAGCGATATGGAGCTGTAGTTGCGGCTGCCACTGTTGCAGGCTGGTTAAAGGTGTTTTGCATGTTTTTTATATTTTGGTTTTGACTATTCGACGTAGGAGCGCTTTTCTTAAACTTATTTTACTTTTAAGAATTGTTACAAGTCAATATTAATGTGAACAATATATTTTTATGATTACGTAAGTCTTATAGATTGAATTGAATTATTTGGATAAATGAAATTGTTTGCTCGATTGAGTTATTGATTGGTTGAGGTGGCTGGAAATTGTGATTCTTAATTGATTATGTGAAAGTTAGTGTAAATTGTGATTCACTGGATTAGTTGTTTGAATTTTTTTGGACATTATTGATTACCTTGAGTTGAGTTTGGTGTGGTTGTGATAATGATTTATTGGAAACGATTGAGAGATGTGTGGTTTGATGTTATAAATAATTTGATATTGGAGCTGGTTTGATTTTGAAAAAAGATTTAATATTGGAATTGATTCGATTTTGTAAATGATTTGCTATTGGAGTTGGTTGGTTTTGGAAAAAGATTTAATATTAGAATTTGTTTAATTTTAAAATGATTTGATACTGGAAATGGTTGAGAAGATTTTGATAAATGGTTTGGTTGAGACCCAAGAAGGGTGACAAAGTTCAAATTTTTAGAGGGGATGCTGTCGAAATTTTATAAAACTCTGAGACTTTGTTTGAAGCATTATTTAAAAGAAAATTTGGTTTAAGAATCATATTATTTGATTTCGATTTATTATAGAAAGATGATTTTGGGTCTTTGGATAATTATTGAACATGAAAATGAAGTTGATTTGAGACTTTTGTTTTGTTGAAAAGGAGTTTTATGAAAGAGAAATGGATTTGAATTGTTTTTAAAGAGAGATTTTGATATTTGAAATACCTGGGCAGTCTGCAACGGTTGTGGCTTAGTCCTATTTATTCCAGGTCAAGATTTTTAAAGATTGTGATTTTGAATTTGAGTTTTGACCTGACAAGGATCGTGGTGGTGTACTACTTGTCTAGTGTCGCGATGTGACGTGGGGATCATGGTTGTTTACCGCCCACGGGTTGTGAAAGTGTTTGCAGGGATCATGAGGATAGTGGTGGTGTACTGCTCACAATAATGGGGTCGTGGTGGAGTACTGCTCACCAGGTAGAAATCGTGGTGGTGTACCACTTACCGAATTTCAAGAGGACGATATCCGTGTTAGCTACCAAATATGTCAGGTTCTAGCAAAGTAATCGACATGTGAGCTCACGACTAGCAGGATAGGCTGGTGCACGAAATCACAATCACACTTTTGTAATTTCGCACAACTAACCAGCAAGTGCACTGGGTCGTCCAAGTAATACCTTACGTGAGTAAGGGTCGATCCCACGGAGATTGTTGGTTTGAAGCAAGCTATGGTTATCTTGTAAATCTTAGTCAGGATATCAATAATTCTCAGAATTAATTGTAAAAAGGTAAAAGAACATGAAATAAATACTTGTTTTGCAGTAATGGAAAACAGGTTGAGGTTTTGGAGATGCTCTATCTTCTGAATCTCTGCTTTCCTACTGTCTTCTTCTTCATGCACGCAAGGCTCCTTCCATAGGAGTTTGAAACTCGTCACAGTCATTCAATCCTTGAATCCTACTCAGAATACCACAGACAAGGTTTAGACCTTCCAGATTCTCTTGAATGCCACCATCAATTCTAGCTTATACCACGAAGATTCTGATTAAGGAATCCAAGAGATATTCACTCAATCTAAATTAAAACGGAGGTGGTTGTCAGGCACACGTTCATAGGTGAGAATGATGATGAGTGTCATGGATCATCACATTCATCAAGTTGAGGAACAAGTGATATCTTAGAATAGAAGCAAGCGTGATTGAATGAAAAACCGTAGTAATTGCATTAATCCATCAAGACACAGCAGAGCTCCTCACCCCCAACCATGGGGTTTAGAGAAATGAGTAAATGACATAAAAATCCACTTCCGGGGTCCACTTGGTGTGTGCTTGGGCTGAGCATTGAAGCTTTCATGTGTATAGACTTTTTCTGGAGTTAAACGCCAGCTTTTGTGCCAGTTCCGGCGTTAAACGACGGGAATTCTGAAGCTGATTTGCAACGCCGGTTTGGGCCATCAAATCTCGGTCAAAGTATGAACTATTATATATTTCTGGAAAGCCCAGAATGTCTACTTTCCAACGCAATTAAGAGCGCGCTAATTGGGCTTCTGTATCTCCAGAAAATCCACTTCGAGTGCAGGGAGGTCAGAATCCAACAGCATCTGCAGTCCCTTTTCAACCTCTGAATCAGATTTTTGCTCAGGTCCCTCAATTTCAGCCAAAAATTACCTGAAATCACAGAAAAGCACACAAACTCATAGTAAAGCCCAAAAAAGTGAATTTTAAATAAAAACTAATAAAAACATACTAAAATCTAACTAAAATGTACTAAAATCATACTAAAAACAGTACCAAAAAGCGTATAAATTATCCGCTCATCACAACACCAAACTTAAATTGTTGCTTGTCCCCAAGCAACTGAAAATCAAATAGGATAAAAGAAGAGAACATACTATAGACTCCAAAATATCAATGAAACTTAGCTCCAATTAGATGAGCGGGACTAGTAGCTTTTTGCTTCTGAACAGTTTTGGCATCTCACTTTATCCTTTGAAGTTTAGAATGATTGGCATCTATAGGAACTCAAAATTCAGATATTGTTATTGATTCTCCTAGTTAAGTATGATGATTCTTGAACATAGCTACTTTATGAGTCTTGGCTGTGGCTCAAAGTACTCTGTCTTCCAGTATTACCACCGGATACATACATGCCACAGACACATAACTGGGTAAACCTTCTTAGATTGTGACTCAGCTTTGCTAGAGTCCCCAATTAGAGGTGTCCAGGGTTCTTAAGCACACTCTTGAAAAAAAATTTTTTTGAATTCACTACATTTTCTTGCTTCAAGAATCAATTTGATAATTTTTCAGATCCTCAATAACATTTCTCCTTTTTTTATCATTCTTTTAAGAGCCAACAAGTTTAACATTCTTTAATCAACAAATTCAAAAGACATATGCAATGTTCAAGCATTCATTCAGAAAACAAAAAGTATTGTCACCACATCAAACTAATTCAACTAGTTTCAGAGATAAATTCGAAATCCTGTACTTCTTGTTCTTTTGTGATTAAAGCATTTTTCATTTAAGAGAGGTGATGGATTCATAGGACATTCATAGCCTTAAGACATGAACCTTAAATTTTATTAATCATGAATTAAGAACAAGACTCAAAAATAAATATAAGATAAGACTAATAGTAGTATAAATTAAATGACTCTAAAATAGACTCCTAATGATAGAGGTTATCACAGAGTTAGGACTCAACAACCTTGATTTTGAGAAGTGGATGCTCCCTTAACTTGTGGGGTATTTGACCCTTCAAGGGAGAGCTTCTGGCGCTTCAGCTCCTGTAGCTCACACCCCTGCTTCTCTTGTTCCTTCAGCAATTTGCAGAGCATGTAGTTTTGATTCTACTGTTTTTCCTTAATTTGTTCCATAGTTTCTTGCAGCTTGGCAACAGATGCTTCTAGGCTGGCCCAATAGTCAATTTCAGGAAGTTCAGGGAGGAACTCATGCGCCCTCCTTTTGATAGAGTTATCTTGCATTTGTCCTTCCATTGACTTCTTGGTGATTGGATGTTCAACTGGGATGAATTCATCTACTCCCATCCTCACCCCAGCATCTTTACATAGCAAAGAGATTAAGCTTAGGTAAACAAGTTTGGCTTCAGTGGAATTTTTGTTTGCAATTGTGTAAATCTCACAAGCAATCAGATGATGAACCTCCACTTCTTTTCCCAGCATAATGCAATGAATCATCACTGCTCTCTTGATGGTGACCTCAGAACGGTTGCTAGTGGGCAATATAGAACGCCCAATGAAGTCTAGCCAACCTCTTGCAATTGGTTTGAGATCTCCTCTCTTGAGTTGGTTTGAGACACCTTTTGAATTGGTTGTCCACTTAGTTCCAGGGAGGCATATGTCCTTTAGAACTTGATCTAACCCCTTATCTGCTCTCACCATTCTCCTATTAAAGGATTCAGGATCATCTTGTAGTTGAGGCAATTTGAAGACCTCTCTTATTTTGTCCAGATGGAAGTAAATAATTCTCCCTCTGATCATGGTTCTGTAGGTATGAAAAGCAGTTCCAGTCATTCTCTGCTTATCTGTCAGCCACAGATTTGAGTAGAATTCCTGAACCATGTTTCTTCCAACCTTTGTCTCAGGATTGGTTAGAACTTCCCATCCTCTGTTTCGAATTTGCTCTTGGATCTCCGTATATTCGTCTCCTTTCAGATCGAATTTAACTTCCGGGATCACTGACCTCAGACCCATTATTTTGTGGTAATGGTCTGCATGTTCTTGGATTGTTTTCCCTTAAGAGCCATGATCTTGATAAATCTTGGCTTAGTGATCATGGAAAAGCACACCAAACTTAGAGGTTTGCTTGCCCTCAAGCAAAAGAAAGGAAAGAGGAGAGAGAGGAGGAGAGCAAATTCGAATGGTGGGAAGAGGGGGATGGCCGAGCGTTATTTATAAGGAAGGGGGAGAGATTTTGAAAATTTTGAAGGAGATTTGAGAAGATATGGAAAGAATTTGAGAAGTTATTTGAGTTTTTGAAGAAGATTTGGAAAGGATTTGAAAGAGATTTTGAGGAATGATTTAGAAAGTTATTTAATTTTTGAAATTTAAAGGTGAATGATGAAAGTTTATAATGTGTTTATGCAAAAAATTATGGATCAAAATAAGAAAGTTTGAAAAAATTTGAAATGGAAAACAAAATCTCTGTCCCCTACCTTTCTGGCGTTAAACGCCCAGAATGGTATCCATTCTGGTGTTTAACGCCCAGAGTACCCCTTACTGGCATTTTCTTGCCAGCAAGCTCCTTTTCTCTGCTTTGTGCACTAAATCCTTCTGTAACTCTGTGAATTCCTTCAATTTTAATGATCAACCTTGAAGAATGTATATCAAACTTTTATAAAACAAATAACCTGCTAATGACTGGGTTGCCTCCCAGCAAGCGCTTCTTTATTGTCTTTAGCTGGACCTTTACTGAGACTCATTCAAGCCTCAGTTTTGAGCATTCATGCTCAAAATTACTTTCAAGATAATGTTTAATCCTTTGTCCATTAACAATGAACTTTTTGTCAGAATCAATATCCTGAAGCTCAACATATCCATATGGTGACACTCCTGTAATCACATAAGGACCCCTCCACCGGGATTTCAGTTTTTCTGGAAATAGTCGGAGGCTAGAGTTGAAGAGCAGAACTTTTTGTCCTGGCTCAAAGACTCTGGATGACAACTTCTTGTTATGCCACTTTTTTGCCTTTTCCTTATAAATTTTTGCATTTTCAAAGGCACTGAGTCTGAATTCCTCTAGCTCATTTAGCTGGAGCAATCTTTTTTCACCAGCTAACATAGCATCCAGGTTTAGGAATCTGGTTGCCCAGTAGGCTTTATGTTCCAGTTCCACGGGAAGATGACAGGCCTTGCCATACACAAGTTGGTATGGAGAGGTTCCTATAGGAGTCTTGAATGCTGTTCTGTATGCCCACAGAGTATCATCCAAGCTCTTTGCCCAATCCTTTCTACGGGCGATTACAGTCCGTTCCAGGATTCTTTTTAGCTCTCTATTAGAGACTTCAGCTTACCCATTTGTCTGTGGATGATACAGAGTTGCTACTTTGTGGCTAATTCCATATTGGACCATAGCAGAGTACAGCTGTTTGTTGCAGAAATGAGTGCCCCCATCACTGGTTAGTAGTCTGGGAACACCAAACCTGCTGAAGATGTGTTTCTGGAGGAATTTCAGCATAGTTTTGGTATCATTATTGGGTGTGGCAATTGCTTCTACCCATTTAGATACATAATCTACTGCCACCAGAATATAAGTGTTGGAGTATGATGGTGGAAAGGGACCCATGAAGTTAATACCCCATACATCAAACAATTCAATTTCTAAGATCCCTTGTTGAGGCATGGCGTAACCATGAGGCAAGTTACCAGCTCTTTGGCAACTGTCACAGTTACGCACAAACTCTCGGGCATCCCTATAGAGGGTAGGCCAGTAGAAGCCGCATTCGAGGACTTTAATGGCTGTTCGCTCACTTCCGAAATGTCCTCCATATTATGATCCATGGCAATGCCATAGGATCCTTTGTGCTTCCTCTCTAGGTACACATCTGCGGATCATTCTGTCTGCACATCTCTTAAAGAGATATGGCTCATTCCATAGGTAGTACTTGGCATCTGAAATTAATTTTTTTCTTTGCACCCTGCTGTACTCCTGGGGTATGAACCTCACAACTTTATAGTTTGCAATATCTGCAAACCATGGTTCTTCCTGAATGGCAAAGAGTTGCTCATCTGGAAAGGTCTCAGAGATCTCAGTAGAGGGTAGGGACGCCCCAGTTACTGGTTCTATCCGGGATAAGTGATCAGCTACCTGATTCTCTGTCCCTTTTTTGTCTCTTATTTCTATATCAAACTCTTGCAGAAGCAACACCCATCTTATGAGCCTGGGTTTTGAATCCTACTTTGTGAGTAAATATTTAAGAGCAGCATGGTCAGTGTACACAATCACTTTTGACCCTACTAAATAGGATCTAAACTTGTCAATGGCATAAACCACTTCAAGTAACTCTTTTTCTGTGGTTGTGTAATTATTCTGCGCGTCATTTAGAACACGGCTAGCATAATAAATGACGTGCAGAAGCTTGTTGTGCCTCTATCCCAACACTGCACCAATGGCATGGTCACTGGCATCGCACATTAGTTTGAATGGTAATGTCCAGTCTGGTGCAGAGATGACTGGTGCTGTGACCAGCTTGGCTTTCAGGGTCTCAAACGCCTACAGACACTGTGTGTCAAACACAAATGGTGTGTCAGCAGCTAGCAGGTTGCTTAGAGGTTTTGCAATTTTTGAAAAATCCTTTATAAACCTTCTGTAGAATCCTGCATGCCCCAGAAAGCTTCTGATTGCCTTAACATTGGCAGGTGGTGGTAATTTTTCAATTACCTCTACCTTTGCTTGATCCACCTCTATTCCCCTGCTTGAAATTTTGTGCCCAAGGACAATTCCCTCAGTCACCATAAAGTGACATTTCTCCCAGTTTAAGACCAGGTTAGTCTCTTCGCACCTTTTCAAGACAAGTGCTAGATGATCAAGACAGGAGCTGAATGAGTCTCCAAATACTGAGAAGTCATCCATGAAGACTTCCAGGAACTTCTCTACCATATCAGAGAAAATGGAGAGCATGCACCTCTGAAAGGTTGCAGGTGTATTGCATAGACCAAAAGGCATTCTTCTGTAAGCGAACACGCCAGAAGGACAAGTGAATGCTGTTTTCTCTTGATCTTGAGAGTCTACTGCAATTTGGTTGTAACCCGAATAGCCATCCAAAAAGCAATAATATTCATGACCTGCTAGTCTCTCTAGCATCTGGTCTATGAATGGTAAAGGAAAATGATCATTTCTGGTGGCTGTATTGAGCCTTCTGTAGTCAATACACATACGCCACCCTGTAACTGTTCTTGTAGGAACCA
>NC_029777.3:72842065-72883558 GCF_000817695.3 Arachis duranensis
ATGGGAGGTATACAGATGCTACTCCCATATGCAGCTGTAATGGGGTTAGCATATGACCCCAGAGTCCTTCTGGACTGCTCACTTCCACTTAGGTCCATGATGGAGAAAGGGAGATGATATGGATTGTAAGTAGATTATTTTTTTTAAATGAAAGTGACCGAAAATAATAAAATAAAACAAATGGAAAATAAAATAAAATTTTGAAAACTAAAAGAAAATAAAATCAATGCAAATTGAAAACTAAATTAATTAATTAATTAAAAAGATTTTATAATTAGCACTTAAGAAGATATGATTGAAAATTATTTTGAAAAAGATTTGATTTTTGAAATGAGGAAAGAGAAAAACAACAAAATGACACCAAACTTAAAATTTTTAGAAAATCAAACACAAATTTTCGAAAATTTAAAGGAAAACACAAAGAAAACACCAAACTTAGAATATGAAACTAGACTCAAATAAAAGACTCTAAACCAACAAAAATAAAATATTCCTAATCTAAGCAACAAAATAAACCGTCTGTTGTCCAAACTCGAACAATCCCCGGCAACGGCGCCAAAAACATGGTGCACGAAATCACAATCACACTTTTGTAATTTCACACAACTAACCAGCAAGTGCACTGGGTCGTCCAAGTAATACCTTACGTGAGTAAGGGTCGATCCCACGGAGATTGTTGGTTTGAAGCAAGCTATGGTTATCTTGTAACTCTTAGTCAGGATATCAATAATTCTCAGAATTAATTGTAAAAAGGTAAAAGAACATGAAATAAATACTTGTTTTTCAGTAATGGAAAACATGTTGAGATTTTGGAGATGCTCTATCTTATGAATCTCTGCTTTCCTACTGTCTTCTTCTTCGTGCACGCAAGGCTCCTTCCATGGCAAGCTGTATGTAGGGTTTCACAGTTGTCAATGGCTACCTCCCATCCTCTCAGTGAAAATGTTCAACGCGCTCTGTCACAGCACGGCTAATCATCTGTCGGTTCTCAATCAAGTTGGAATAGAATCCAGTGATTCTTTTGCATCTGTCACTAACGACCAGCCCTCAGGAGTTTGAAGCTCGTCACAGTCATTCAATCCTTGATTCCTACTCAGAATACCACAGACAAGGTTTAGACCTTCCGGATTCTCTTGAATGCCACCATCAATTCTAGCTTATACCACGAAGATTCTGATTAAGGAATCCAAGAGATATTCACTCAATCTAAAGTAGAGCGAAGGTGGTTGTCAGGCACACGTTCATAGGTGAGAATGATGATGAGTGTCACGGATCATCACATTCATCAAGTTGAAGAACAAGTGATATCATAGAATAGAAGCAAGCGTGATGGAATGAAAAACAGTAGTGATTGCATTAATCCATCAAGACACAACAGAGCTCCTCACCCCCAACCATGGGGTTTAGAGACTCATGCCATAGAAGATACATAGAATTCTGAAGCTGATTTGCAATGCCGGTTTGGGCCATCAAATCTCGAGAAAAGTATGGACTATTATACATTGCTGGAAAGCCCAGGATGTCTACTTTCCAACGCAAATGAGAGCGCGCTAATTGGGCTTCTGTAGCTCCAGAAAATCCACTTTGAGTGCAGGGAGGTCAGAATCCAACAACATCTGCAGTCCTTTTTCAGCCTCTAAATCAGATTTTTGCTCAGATCCCTTAATTTCAGCCAGAAATTACCTGAAATCACAGAAAAACACACAAACTCATAGTAAAGCCCAGAAAAGTGAATTTTAAATAAAAACTAATAAAAACATACTAAAAACTAACTAAAATGTACTAAAAACATACTAAAAACAGTACCAAAATGCGTATAAATTATTCGCTCATCATAGGCTTGCATCATACTGCATTTGTTTGCTTTTTCTGGGAGTGCTTAAGTGTTTTGGTTTGCTAATCTGGTGATTTCTGTCTAATTTTTATTTGTTGTTATTGCTGTAATTGCTCTCTGATTGTGTTTGCCTTGCATTTTTTTTGCCTGTGATTTTGTTTTGGGATTGAATTTTGATGGTGATTTCTTTCGAATTGAGCCAAAGGCCAAGTTGATTTGATTTGGTTCAGAGGCCGAGTTGATTTAATTTGGGCTGGAGACCGAATTGATTTGATTTGGGCCAGAGGCCGTGTTTGATTGGATCGGTGGTAAGTTTTCTTTAAAATATTTTCTTAGTAAGCAGTGAAATGTATGGAATGTTATTTTGTGTGAAATTTTTATAAGAAAAATATGAGTGTTAAATTTGGATAATGAACTGATGATCACTGCGATTAAAAATAGTTTTATTTAAAATATCTTCTTACGACACTTCTTAAAAATCCTTTACTGAGAACCAGCGAGGACGATGTTCTCACCTTCCTACAGACTTCTCTGTTCAAGATGGACAAGGAAATTGAGGAAGTTAATTGAACTCCAATTCCTTGGTAATTCAACTTCTTCTAACCTAATCAACCGTCATTTTCTTGATCAATTAATTATACAAAAAGGTTAAGTAAAATCTTTGATTTATAACCCACACAATTCTTAAGAACCCAAAAGAAACTTAATTATATGTCACGTATCAAATTAATTCCGGATAATTGGAGAATTATGAGAAAAGAGTTTTAAGATTAATTTCAATGATTGACTTTTCCAAGGTTTAGAGAAATTCAATTCAGAGAATAGTTATTTTTCAATACACTCTAATTCTTAAGATGAAGAACGACACTCAATTCTTGAATAACAATCAGTGCATTAATCAAAATAGAAAAACAATCATATTGATCCATCAAAATAAATAGAGCTCCTAACCTTAAATAAGGAGATTAGTTTCTCATGCTTTCAGAGAAAACCTAATATTATCAAGTGTAAAAAGTGTTGAAGAAGAGAGGCCGTCTGTGACTTATCTCCTTAAATACTAAGAAAAAAATGTTCAAAATTCAAACTTAAAATTAAATCAAGTTAAAACAAAATCAAATCTAATTCATAAATATTTTTCTCTAGCTAGGCTTTTGATCTTTTCTCTTTGTAGTTCTTAATCAATGCTAGGATTCATGGGCCTATGTAGAGCCTTGAAGAAATCACTTAAGTCTTGAAGAATTGGATGCTTTGGTGAACAACTTAGGGCCCTGATGAGCGGATAATTTATACGCTTTTTGGCATTATTTTTATGTAGTTTTTAGTATGTTTTAGTTAATTTTTAGTATATTTTTATTAGTTTTTATGCAAAAATCACATTTCAGGACTTTACTATGAGTTTGTGTGTTTTTCTGTAATTTGAGGTATTTTTTGGCTGAAATTGAGGGACCTGAGCAAAAATCTGGTTCAGAGGCTGAGAAAGGACTGCGGATGCTGTTGGATTCTGTCCCTCCTGCACTCAAAGTAAATTTTCTGGAGCTACAGAAGCCCAATTGGCGCGCTCTCAATTGCGTTGGAAAGTAGACATCTTGGGCTTTCCAAAAATGTCTAATAGTTCATACTTTGCCCGAGATTTGATGGCCCAAACTGGCATCCAAACGCCCACCAGAGACCATTTTCTAGCGTAAAATACCGGAAATGGCACCAAAACTGGAGTTAAACACCCAAACTGGCATCCAAGCTGGCGTTTAACTCCAAGAATTGCCTATGCACGTGAAAGCTTCAAAGCTCAGCCCAAGCACACACCAAGTGGACCCCGGAAGTGGATTTTTACACTATCTGCACTTAGTTACTCATTTTCTGTAAACCCTAGTAACTAGTTTAGTATATATAGCACTTTTTACTATTGTATTTGGAGGATGGCAGCTTTTGAGAATTATCTTATGCCACTTGGGAGGGTGGCCATTCGGCCATGCCTAGACCTTTTTCTCTTATGTATTTTCTATAGTGGAGTTTTTACACCTCATAGATTAAGGTGCGGAGCTCTGCTATTCTTCATGAACTAATGCAAGTATTATTATTTCTCTTTCAATTTATGCCTACTACTTCTCCAAGATATACTCTGGTACTTAATTCAGTTAAGTCCAAAAAAGGGGGTGACCCGTGACAATCACCCACTATCTTCATTACTCGCTTAGCCAAGATCCGCGTGCCTGACAACCACAAGCGGTCTACATGATGTTCAACGTAGTCATTGGACGACAGTTGGAGTATAATCTCTTGGGTCTCTGATCCACAGACCGAGTCCGCGTGATTAGAACCTTTGTGGTATAGGCTAGAAACAAATAGCAGCATTCCTGAGATCCGAAAAGTCTAAACCTTGTCTGTGGTATTCCGAGTAGGATCTAGGACAGGATGACTATGAAGAGCTTCAAACTCACGACTATTGGGTGCAGTGATAGTGTGCAAAAGGATAGAGAGATCTTATTCCGACACAAGTGGGAACCGACAGATGATTAGTCATGCGGTAGCTGTGCCTGGTAGTTTTCATCCAAGACGAGAAATCCGACAGTTGATTAGCCGTACAGAAACTATAACTGGACCATTTTCACTGAGAGTATCATACAGGTTGCCATGGAAGGGAGGACGCATGATTGGAGGAAGACAATAGGAAAGCAGAGGTTTAGAAGCAACAAAGCATCTCCAAACGCTTATCTGAAATTCCCACCAATGAATTACATAAGTATCTCTATGTTATTTTCCGTTTTATTTACCTTTTAATTATCAATACCTCATAACCATTTGAATCCGCCTGACTGAGATTTACAAGATGACCATAGCTTACTTCAAGCCGTCAATCTCCATGGGATTGACTCTTACTCACGTAAGGTATTACTTGGATGACCCAGTGCACTTGCTGGTTAGTTGTGCGGAGTTGTGAAAAGTGTGATCACAATTTCGTGCACCAGGCCCCTAGGAGGTGACACATTTGGGCATGGGACTTGCATCCTTGGCCGTGCCACTTGTGATTGGGCTTTGGCCTAATTAGCCTTTGTTTGAGTCTCACATCCCACGCCTATGGAGCCAAGTACCACGGCTAAGCAATTTTGGATTTTGTTGCTCTCTGTTTGATCCAAAAGTGGCACGTGAAGAAGTCCACGTTAAACGTGTCTTTATTTAGCTTCTATTTTGCTCCTTGGCGTCCCATGACTGAATTCTCAAGTGAGACATAAACTAAGAGTTGTGCGTATGCATGCTGGATGCGTACGCATGACACTCCTTGCAGCATTAATCGTGTAGATGCATGCTAGATGCATATGCATGATTCCTTTTGATGGCTCTGGTTGCATGTAGGTGTGGGGGTTGCGTACGTGTGACTCCCTTTTCTTCTTCTCACATTGTATGCCTACACTCCCACTTTGCTTCTATTTTGGTTAGCCGTAGCACGTGAAGAATTCCATGTTACACGGATCAAGTTGGTGTCCAAGGAGCTTGCTGTTTAGTCCATAGAGCTCTATAAGTTGCTTCCCTTTCTTGTGTCTTTTGCATATGATGGTTCCTAGCTTCTTTTTCCTTTTTGCTTCTCGCTAATTTCTTTCCAACTTCTCCTATAATCAATGAATGCAAACTAAATCAAAGTATTGGTCAATTAACCATAAAATCATTGCTTATCTTATAAGAATCTTTAGCTTATTGAATGAAATTCTATAAGAAAAAGAGCTAAAGATGCAAACACATCAAGGAGATACCAAAGAAAATAAAGTAACTGAACCTTTGAATCTAAAATAAACAATAAAATGCCTCTAACATGAACATAAAGAAAAATAAAGAAAGAAAAGCATTGTAGAGAAAGTAAATTTGTAAGAAGACTAAAGAAAATGTAAAACAATGGAAGGAACCCTACAGAAAAGTAAATTTTGAGCAAAATCAGAAAGCCTCTGTGGTTGTGAAATTGCAAGAGTGTTTTTTTTTTAGAAATAAATTCTAATCCTTATTCCTTCCAAACTCTATCTATTTATAGCCCTTTTAAACCAATCAAATTTTATTCACATGCTTCATGTAACACCCTAACTTTTAGCACCTCCTGATCGTACTAAAAGTTTGAGCGCTACTAACCTTTATTCCTTTAATTATTTACTATGTTTATTTAAATTGAGCCTTCGTGAATATAAAATGAAAATTTAATTAAGAAAATGAAATAATTTTTACTTACACTTACTTAATCACACACACACACACACATATTCACATAACATTATATACATAGACTTATTCAAAAACCCTCAAATACAATTTCTATCCCTCTAAAAAACCAATATTCACATAACATTATATACATAGACTTATTCAAAGACCCTCAAATACAATTTCTATCCCTCTAAAAAACCAAAATAATAAATGAAGAGGGAAAAATAAAATCTAAGAACTCAACTTGTAAACAGAATCTTCTATGCTCTTGTAGTTCCGCACTAAGCCTTCGTACCTGTAGTTGAAAGGGGGTAGAAATAGGAGGTAAGATTTGGAAAGTTCTTAATAGGGTCGGGATATATAGTTATATCCATTTATATATACTTGGTCAGCAACAACAGTCAATAAATTACGAGCCAATTCAACAATTATAGAACACAAAACCCAATGACAAGCACACACAATCATAGAAAACACACTCACAAACAAATATGCGCAAACAAGTATGATGCATGTCTATCCCTAGTGCAGGTAATGAGCTCATCTGTCGGTTTTGACCCGCTCCCGATGCAACTTAGCAACCTTTGTCTGAGTTTAGTTTCCAACGTCATAACCTCTGTAAGCAACCTCTATCTTACAGGTACGACTCTCTTGAGCCGATGTATGCAAACATAACCTCTATAAGCAACCTCTTTCTTACAGGTGAGGCTCTCTCTAGCCAATGTATGTAGCGATAGCCTTTGTAAGCAACCTCTGTCTTACAGGTGCGACCATCCCCTGGATTGGGCGAACTTTTTAATATTCTATTTTTAACTTTGATATTTTATAAAATTATATTTGAACCCCCACTTATTTTCATATTTATAAAAATAACTCTGATTTTTTACAAAATACCCATTTTTACTCCCTGAAAAATATAATTTAATTACTAATCTTTCTCTTATATCAAAACTGAAATCCTTAGCCCTTTTCTTTCAAAATATTAATTTTATTTTAATCTGTTCTCGAGTTTCTCGGTTACTGATTCTTCGTAACTTTTAATTTAATCTCTCGACTATCAAATCTCACCAAATTTTATACTTTATTTCCAATGATATTCCAGCCCAAAATTCACCAAAACATCCAGCTGGCCATTCATATATAGCCAAACCAACAAATTATAATCAACAACAATAATTCAACCAAATTAACTCATTCAAACTCAAACAATAATCAACCAAATCAATATTCACTTATCAAATTTACATTTAATTATTATAAAGTTACCAAACCCTACCTCCGTATGAAATCAAAACAATGGAAGTTCCGAAAAACTTTTTGACCGAGTCGCTAAAGAAGAAAACGTCAGAAATTACTTGTACCTCCTAGAATTCTAATTGACCGAACTTAAAGAAAAGGAGAGTGATATCACCGTCAACTTTCACCGAACAAAAATGACGCCAATATGAAGAGGAGAAAGATATAAACACTTTTATTGAATTATATTTTTTATTGGAATTACGAATCTCAAGAAATCGAGTTGGATGCACCACGGTCATGAAGGTTCTCACGCTCCTCTCTCTCGGTTCTTTTCTTTTCTCTTTCTCATGGCATTAAAAATGAATGAATGATGATGATTAAATGAGTTTTGATGAAGCGAATGTGTGTTGTCAAGGTTATTATATATATCCATATATATTAAAGCCACGTTTTTGTCTTTATCTTTACTATGTATATATATAATGAATATATACAATGGCATATAAGTATAATACTGGCCTTCGGCCACTTTAATTTCTTTTCCTTCTTTTTTTTTTAAAAAAGTTTAAGGTGTTACACTTCACATGTGAAAAAACTAAATATAATTGTTCCCACCACATAAATAATGTGAAAATGGTTCTCAACTTCTTCAGTTACTAACCTATCCATTGCTTCGATCACAGAACCTTGCCTTTGACATACATTTTGATCTTTCCTTGCTCATTGATGCCTTTTCTTCGATCAACTAAAAAATATGCTTTACTAGAGTCCAAACAAATGTTTTTTATAGGGGAGGCAGTAACCATCAGAAACTATGCCAGGTTGCTAAGATATTTTGAGGTGATGTCGGAGTTAAGTATCAACTTCATTAAGTCTAGTTTTATCCCAATCAATTGCAAACAATCGTGGACTTGCAACATGTGCAACTTATTGGGATGTAAGAAGGCTAACCTTTCAATTAGATATCTGGACATTTCTCTAGGAGTGAACCCAAGGCGAGTCAACACTTGGAAGCCGATTATTGATAAAGTTGAGGAGAAGCTTAGCTTGTGGAAGGTAAAAGTGCTCAATAAAGCGGGTAAGTTAGTCCTTATTAAATCTATATTGAATAGCTTGCCGGTTTACTACTTGAGCCTGTATAAGATGCCGAGGACAGTGGCAGAAAAGTTGATTTTCTTACAGAGAAAATTCCTATGGAGTAAGGAGGAATGAAGGAATGGACTGGCAATGGTTAAGTGGGAAGTGGTTCAGGCTCCTAAAAAGCTTGGTGGGCTAGGGGTGGATGATGCTATGATTAGGAACACAGCTCTCCTTTTTAAGTAGTGGTGGTGTTTCTCAAAAGAGGAGTGTCCATTATGGAAGAAGGTTGTATGCTCTTGTCATAACTTGAATCCCAATGTGATGTTAGCAACTCAGACATTGCCTAGTAGAGGGGGTCCATGGAAGGATATCTGTCAGCTCCAGTTCAAGGATCAAAATGTTAGAGATAAGATGATTGTTGGGTTATCTATGGAGGTGGGTGATGGGAGGAAGACTCGATTCTGGGAAGATATTTGGTTACAAAGTGGTTTGCTAAAGACGCATTTTTTGAGGCTCTTCTCTGTTTCAAATCAAAGAGGATCTGTTATAGGGGATTGCGGGTTTTGGGATGGGTTAGAGTGGATTTAGAACTTCAAGTGGAGGAGAGATTTATACCAATGGGAGTTGGAATTAGTGGATCAATTGCATGAGACTTTAAGGCCTGTAAAGATAGCATGTGATACGCAAAACAGAGTCATAAAAATTCGACAAGGAAGGCATTTTTTCAACTAACTCTTTTATGCAAATGTTGCAGTCAGAAACGCTCCCAGTGGGCATCATCAGCTATAGCTTCACCAGAACCATATGGAAAGGTTTGGTTCCGCCACGAGTGGAGTTATTTATCTGGTTTGCTTTGATAGGAAGAGTAAATACTAAAGAAAGATTGCTTAGACTGGGAATTTTGAGCCATAATGATAACATATGTGTTTTGTGTAAAAAAGATGTTGAACGTATTCACCACTTATTTCTTGGATGTGAGTTTACCTGACAGGTGTGGTGTGAATGGCTAACTGAATTTGGAAAGTCGTGGTCTATCCCGGGTTCACTGAAAGAATATTTTGAGAGTTGGACATGTGTCATTAACAAGAAAGAAGAGCGCAACAAGTGGCTCATATACTTCTTTGCAGTTATTCGGAACATTTGGCTTGAGAGGAATGGGCGGATCTTTAATAACAAGGAAGCTGGTACAAACGAGGTGTTCCACAAATCTTTGAACAGTTATAGAAAGTGGAGTAGTGCGGATCCTTTTTGTTATTGATGGCAGTGCCGAAAATAACAATGGAAATATTGTTCAAGTTATTTTTCTTATTTTTAATGTCTGTGTCTTTTGTTCTTGTCGTTCCACTTTATTGTGTTAAACTCGATTGTTCAAAAAAAAAACAAATGTTTTTGATATGTTCATTGTCAAATTAAATTATTTCGACTCAATAGTCACTAATAGACAAACAGCAATTTAGATAATTGTTCGTACTTGAAATATTATATTCTCCTATCCGAAAATGATATGCGTGATAATTTTTCAGTATTGTATATTTTTAACGAATAAAAGAGGTATTTTATGAAAATGACTATTGGGATGCAGTCGGTCAACATAGTAGCTCAAATTAATATCAGATATCTATTGATTACGTTATTAGATATTAATTAAATAAATGTTCAATTTTTTCTATTAACAATATTATGTAACTAGTAAATATTATTATTTTGGGTTAGCACTTAATCGGCAATAATTTGTATCTATATTTGCAAGTGCTTGTATACAAAAAAAAATATAATTTAAACTTATATTTATCAGAAATTACACACATAAATCAATACAATTTATAATCATATTTTTTAAAA
The DNA here is from genome assembly GCF_000817695.3 of Arachis duranensis. Classification (NCBI taxonomy): domain Eukaryota; kingdom Viridiplantae; phylum Streptophyta; class Magnoliopsida; order Fabales; family Fabaceae; genus Arachis; species Arachis duranensis. Next base: position 72,852,246 of record NC_029777.3, read on the forward strand.
TTTGTATATATAAATTATAAAATTATTTATTTGAAATAATTTAATATTTAGAATAAATTACTATAATAAACCAAGTGGCTCCCAAAATTATCTAGATCTCCCAAAATGAAAATGGCTACCTGAATGTCCCAAAATACTTTTCTATATAAATCGAATATATTAAATTTGATTTATGAAAACTAGTACTAAATCAAAACTGCTAGATTCAAATTGCATGCAAATTGGACATAGGCTATAAATCAAAACAACAAGATTCGATTTCTATATGCATGTGAATCGAAACAATTAAGATTCGATTTCTATAGGCGAGTAAATTGAACCAATTGAGTTCGATTTATTATTTATTACACTATGTGAGTAAATCAAATGCAGCTAATTCAATTTATACAATTCTGGCGTCTATAAATACCAACTCAATGTGAAATTTTTACCATAGTGAGATTCACAATAGCTAGTGATGAGAGTCTTGTAACTCTTGTGCACTATAGAGGTTCCATTAAGAAAAAAATGCGATCAGGTATTAAGTTTACTGATAAGGACCCGCTAAGTGTTTTTCTCAAACCTTCGACGAGTATTACTGATTTTAAGGATACTATACTCTAGAAACTAGGTTTGCTTGGCGTCAAACAGGTGGAGAAGTTGTTCTATAGAATCCCCATATTCGTGTTACGCGACGATGTGAAGTATGATTCTTTTGTTATTGGCAGTGACAAAGACTTGCAAGTTCTGCACCATTTTCGCTGTCAGTTTCTGGAGGTGAGGACTCCAGAACTATTGGCTAAGCTTGTATATGCGGTATCTAGTTCTGGAGATTCTAATCGGAATCCTCAATCCTCAGGACATCCAGCCTGCTCTAGTTTTGTGCTTGTTAGTGCCTCGTCGGCTGTGCCGGTCGTTGCACTTGAGGCAAGTTTTGTTGCTTCTCCTTCCTTTACATTCAATCTAAACCATAGTGGTGATGCCAGATTTGGTGATTGATGAGCGGATAATTTATACGCTTTTTGGCATTATTTTTACATAGTTTTTAGTATGATTTAGCTACTTTTTAGTATATTTTTATTAGTTTTTAAGCGAAATTCATATTTCTAGACTTTACTATGAGTTTGTGTGTTTTTCTGTGATTTCAGGTATTTTATGGCTAAAATTGAGGGATCTGAGCAAAAATCTGATTCAAAGGCTGACAAAGGACTGCTGATGCTGTTAGATTCTGACCACCCTACACTCGAAATGGAATTTTTGTAGCTACAAAAGTCCAAATGGTATGCTCTCAATTGCGTTGGAAAGTAGACATCTAGAGTTTTCCATCAATATATAATAGTCTATATTTTGCCCGAGTTTAGACGATGCAAACTGGTGTTTAACACCAACTTTCTGCCCTATTCTGGTGTTAAACGACAGAAACAAGTTGCAAGCTAGAGTCAAACGCCAGAAATAAGTTCCAAACTAGCATTTAACTCCAAGAAAGACCTCTACATGTGAAAGCTTCAATGCTCAGCTCAAGCACACACCAAGTGGGCCCGAAAGTGGATTTCTGCATCCTTTACTCATTTTTGTAACCCTAGTAACTAGTTTAGTATAAATAGAATTTTTTACTATTGCATTAGACATCTTTGGACGAGCTTTTGGAACATCTTTGATCATTGTTAGTCCTTAGACATTGGGAGCTGGCCTCATGGCCATGCCTACCTTATTTTCACTTATGTATTTTCAACGATAGAGTTTCTACACACCATAGATTAAGGTGTGGAGCTCTGCTATTCCTCGAGTATTAATGCAAAGTACTATTGTCTTCTATTCAATTCATGCTTATTCTTGTTCTAATATATTCATTCGCACACAAGAACATGATGAATGTGATGATTATGTGAGACTCATCACCATTCTCACTTATGAACGCGTGATTGACAACCACTTCCGTTCTACATGAAAATAAGCTTGAATGTATATCTCTTGGGTTTCTAATCAATGATTCACATCGAATCCCCTTTGACAATGGGGCATCTGAATTCAAGATCAGAGTCTTCGTGGTATAAGCTAGAATCAATTGGCAGCATTCTTGAGATCCGGAAAGTCTAAACCTTGTCTGTGGTATTCCAAGTAAGATTTGGGATGGGATGATTGTGACGAGTTTCAAACTCGCGACTGTAGGGTGTGGTGACAGACGCAAAAGGATAGTAAATCCTATTCCTACACGATCGAGAACCAACAACTAATTAGCCATACAATATCTGTGCATGGTATTTTTCATCCGAGATGAGCAATCCGATAGTTGATTAGCCGTACAGAAATCGTAGAGGACCATTTTCACTAAGAGGACGGGAAGTAGCCATTGACAATAGTGACACCCAACATACAGCTTGCCATAGAAAGGAGTATGAAGGATTGGATGAAGGCAATAGGAAAGCAGAGATTCAGAAGGAACAACTCATCTCCAAACGCTTATCTAAAATTCCCACCAATGAATTACATAAGTATCTCTATCTTTATTTTACGTTTTATTTATCTTTTAATTATTAAAACTCCATAACCATTTGAATCCGCCTAACTGAGATTTACAAGACAACCATGGCTTGCTTCAAGCCGACAATCTCCGTGGGATCGACCCTTACTCACGTAAGGTTTATTACTTGGACGACCCAGTGCACTTGCTGGTTAGTTGTGCGAAGTTGTAAAAAGGAGTTGAGATTACAATTGTGCGTACCAAGTTGTTGGTGCCATTGTGTATCATAATTTCGTGCACCAGTGATACTGGACCATTGGGGGAGGTAGCATTTATGACAACCAGTTCTCCTGCAATGGTCCCGGTCTTTAGAGAGGTTGGAGTACCTGATGGAGTTGAGGATGCACTGCATGATGATAATGATGTGGAGCCCACCACAATAGCAGATGATAGTGACGATGACACACCACAGCTGACTCCAGGTGTGGGTGGGGGAGCATCTAGTTCTGGTATTAATCAGTTCCCCCTACACTTCTCAGCTCTGGACTTGTATGCCATGCCACCTCAAGGGGATCCGGGAGTACCTATTGGGGTCGTTCTAGAGAGACCCAGAATACAGGAGTTGTATCTGAATTTCAATGGGTCAGTAGTTTCAGAATAAAGAAGAAGTCGTGTTAAGCGTGAAGACTTATAGCGTTCACCGTGCGGTTGAGTACAAGGTATTGGAGTCCGATAATCGCAATTACTATGGCAAGTGCAAGGAGTTTGGCAGCAGGTGCGCATGGCTCATTTGGGCTAGCCTCCACCAGCGCAGAGGTATTTGGGAGGTTAAACGATACAATGGTCCTCACACTTGTCAAGCCATATCGATATCTAGTCCTCACACCTGAACAACGTTTGGCAAGCTATACGGCATACACAAAAACTGTGCATATAAGTAGTTATCGTTAGTCACCATAAATAGTAAAAGATGCAAATACTAATTTAGTTATCATCAGATTGACATCAAAAGATACTCACATCCCCGGGTTGGAGTAAATCTATCTTAAGCCTCCAATGCGCCACACGAGGCCCCTTGTCGCTCAACGTCGGCTGATAACTTGACCATCTGAAAATGCACCATATTTAATTAATATTAAAGTAAACACTCATAAAATTAGAAACATAATGCCTAGTAAAGTGAGAGTACCTGGACGCCAACGACCAAAGGAAGACATCAAATCTGTTTGGGCAGAAACCAGGAAATCTCTAGAAGATCCATGACTGTAGGAGCTGCAGTGGACCAGACAACTTGACGACATTTCTATTTGCCACACAGCATATGCACCTGAATAGCCATGATAGTGCAGCAGACCCCCAGCTATACTGACCTATGTCCTCTAGCCTGGCAATATACGGTAGCTAACGAATGTGGAGGGGGTACCTGACTTATCCTCGAACAGCTGTGTGGATAGGAGCATCATGATGTACGCACGGGTATACCTCCTAACTGTCTCATTGTCTTCCCCCTGTGGCAGCTCACTAAAAGTCTCCTGAAACCATGTACACTTCACCGTGAACTTGTCGATGCAGTTCCAGGAGGCAAAACACCCAACAACTCTTCAAACTAAACCTACGATGGCCGGCCCCCCTCAATATGTCACGCAAAGTCTGTAAGGCATCCACTCACATACTGACTGTCGATCGGGAGCCCTAAATGGTATACCACATCCTAGAGCGTGATCATACACTCTTCGAACAACATATGAAAAGTGTGCGTTTCAGGCCGCCATCTCTCTACGAATGCACTGACCAATGGCTCGTTCAGTAGAAACCATGTCTCGTTCAGTCTTACAAGATGGTATAAATCTGCCATCTGCAAGTACGGAACGATCCTATCATCCAATGGCATACTATGTTACCGTCTCATGCTACTAATGCAGTGATGGGGCTGCACAAAGATAGAAAAATCCTTGTCACAATGGTCACAATACAATCTTCGACAAATGAAAAACATGAAAATGATAAACATGGCATGTCTAACTTTAAAAACTTGTTTACAATATCGCCCAAACTGTAGTACTCAAACCAAATATAAAACTCTAAATAACTCATGAAAAAATCCCGAAAAAAAACAACAAAAAAGCATTTACTCCCATACGTTTACACAGAGAATACAAAAAGTGACTAAAAAACTGAAGAAAACGAACATATACCCTAACATCTCTAGTCATAACTATCTAACTCAAAAAATCACAATTAGAAAAATTATTCATAATATTATTTTCAAAGAACGCTAGAAATTTAAATTTTTATCTATCGCTATTCATGAACCAAGCCTCATTGCACATAAGAATATGAACTTCTAAGGTACCATTTCAACTTATCTTACATTTCAACTTATCAAAATCTAACCGTCTAATAGCTTACTACTTCTAACATACAGTTATATTAAAAACATTTTTCTCTAATTCCTCATTATAGACTCTAACCAACTACCGTACGATTTATGTAAACATTACTAAAATGACTAATCTATGCTTAAAAAAAGAAAATTTTTTCACTAACCTCGAGGTGGATGATGCCAGCAATATGCGCGACTCCATCTAGCCGACATAGACGATTCAGGTTGTCTTCCTTGTTTCCAGCTTCGATCTTTCCTTGGCGGCTTTCCGAAAATTTCAGCTCTAGAGTAGTGGGGTTGGGTGTGGGGTTCGTTTATGTTGTAGTTCGAATGAATGAAATTTGATTTGTTTATAAATTATGAATGAGCATAAATCGAATTTATTATATTCGAACTACTTGAGGAAGCGAATGCATGCAAATCAAATCTATAGGTTTCGATTTACAGAAACTATTAAATTGAAACCATTGACTTCGATTTACTATTGGCTAACCTTCACGTGTCTAATTCGATCTCAATTGGTTCGATTTACATGCATATAGAAATCGAATCTTATTGTTTCGATTTACATGCATATAGAAATCGAATTTTGTTTTTTCGATTTATAGCCTCTGTCCAATTTGCATGCAATTTGAATCTAGTAGTTTTGATTTAGTATTGGTTTCATAAATCGAATTTAATAGATTCGATTTATATAGAAATGTATCATGGAACATTCAAGTAGCCATTCTTATTTTGGGAGATCTAGGTAATTTTAAGAGCCATTTGGTTTATTGTAGTAATTTATCCTAATATTTATATTCATCAACTAATAACTAAAATTATTAAAAATTACTGGCTCTTAGAATGTCTGTTTTGTTGTGAAATAAATAAATAAGGAAGAAATAACAAATATAAAATAAAAGGTATAATTATATAACCCTAATAGTAATATCTACCACAATTATTATCACAATATAATTGATATATTTACTAATATTGTAGTAAAGAATATAAAAGAGAGAGAATAGTATAAGAGAGAGAGAGTAAAGAATGTTTTATTACTATGAGTTGTGTGTAATATGTTTCAGATCTTACTACTATTTATACACGTACAAAGACTTCCTTTTCAAGACTTCATAAAGTTTAGTCTTCCTTGAAGAACTGAACTTTTCTATTGGAAAAGATTAGCCGCCCAACATTTTGAAGAGAGTCATAATGCATTAAATGGGCATCCACCCATGCTTATCACAACACTCCCCCTTGGATGACCATTTAGGATTATTGCCTCATTAAAACCTTACTAAAGAAAAACCCAGTGGAAAAAAAACCTTAGTGAAGGAAAAAGAGTACAATATCCTTTATGATAGGGACTGCCTCATTAAAAACCTTGTCAAGAAAAACCCAATGGGAAAAAAACCTGACTAAGGAAAAAGGAGTACAGTCTCCCCCTCTTGACGACATCATTTAATGTCTCGAAATCGGCGCATCCCAATCTCATGTACCAATCTTTCAAAGGAGGATTTTGGGAGTGACTTTGTGAATAAATCTGCCAGATTGTCACTTGAACGGATCTGTTGGACATCAATTGTCCATTGATTTTGAAGATCATGAGTGAAGAAGAATTTGGGAGAAATATGCTTTGTTCTATCGCCTTTGATGTATCCGCACAGCAATGCATGCTGTATTATCTTCAAACAGGACAGTTGGAGCTATCTTATGATCAATCAGTCCACATGATGACAGAATATATTGAATCAGACTCCTCAGCCAAAAACACTCGCGACTAGCTTCATGAATCGCCAGTATTTCAGCATGATTAGAGGAGGTTGCTACTATCATCTATTTCGTGGACCTCCATGATATAGTTGTACCACCATATGTGAATAGGTATCCTGTTTGAGATCTCCCTTTATGTGGATCAGACAAGTATCCGGCATCTACATAGCCAACTAATTGTGACTTGGATCTATAGGGATAAAACAATCCCATATCAACCGTTCCACAAAGATATCGAAAAATTTGTTTGATTCCACTCCAATTTCTTCTGGTTGGAAAGGAACTATATCTTGCTAGTAAATTTACCGCGAATGATATGCAAGTCGCGTATTATTAGCAAGATACATTAGCACTCCAATGGCACTAAGATATGGTACTTCAGGACCAAAGATATCTTCATTCTCTTTTTTAGGACGGAATTGATCCTTTTCCACATCTAAAGATCTTACAATCGTTGGAGTACTTAATGGATGTGACTTATCCATATAAAATCTTTTCAATATCTTTTCTGTGTATGTTATTTGATGAATAAAGATCCCATTTTTTGTATGCTCAATCTGTAGGTCGAGACAAAATTTAGTCTTTCCAAGATCTTTCATCTCAAACTCTTCCTTTAGATTTTTTATAATTGTTGGAATCTCTTCAAGAGTTCCAATGATATTTAAATCATCAACGTACACAGCAATAATAATGAATCCAGATGCAGTTTTCTTTATGAAAACACAAGGGCAGATATCATCATTCTTGAATCTATTTTTGGCCAGATACTCAGTAAGACGATTATACCACATTCGTCCAGATTGCTTTAGACCATATAAAGATCTTTGCAATTTAACTGAGTATAACCCTTGCGAATATTCACTAGATGGTTTAGATATCTTTAGTTCTTCAGGGACTTTCATATAGATATCCCGATCTAATGAGCTGTACAAATAGGCTGTTACCATATCCATTAAATGCATATGCAGTTTATGATATGCATATAAACTGACCAAATAATGTAATGTTATCGAATCCACTACAGGGGAATATGTTTCTTCATAATCTATACCGGGCCTTTGTGAAAAACATTGTGCCACAAGTCGGGCTTTTTAGCGCACAATTTCATTTTTCTCATTTCGTTTTCTCGCAAATACCCATCGGTATCCAACAGGTTTTACATCTTCAGGTGTACGGACTACAGGTCCAAAGACTTCACGTTCTGCAAGTGAGTCTAATTCAGCCTTCATGGCTTCTTTCTATTTTGGCCAATCATTCCTTTGTCGACATTCTTTAACTGATCTTGACTCAAGATCCTTAATTTCATGCATGATATTTAATGCCACATTATATGCAAATATTTCATTGACAATTATCTTATTTCGGTCCCATTTCTCTCCTGTAAAGATATAATTTATCGAGATCTCATCATTTTCACAGTTTTCAGGTACCTGAATGTCGTCTGGCGTTAAAATTATATCAGAATTTTGGACAACTGCAGGTGCCTTTACTGTGTCTTTTTCAACAGGAATAGTATTTACCTCTTTTCTCTTTCGAGGATTTTTATCTTTGGAACCGACAGGCCTGCCACGCTTCTGGCGTATTTGCTTTAGTGGCTATTTGTCCTATTGGGACATCAATTCGAATTGGGGCAATTTCCACCCTGCCACGCTTCTGGCGTGAATTTGCTTCAGTGGCTACTTGTCCTACTCGGACATCAATTCAAATTGGGGCATTTTCCGCTGGTATATAAGATTTGGTTATCCTATTTGTATCAAAAAATGCATCATGAAATTCATTTGCTATTCTTTGCAAATGTATAATCTTTTGAACTTCTAGTTCACATTGCCTTGATCGAGGATCTAAATGCATCAACGATGATGCATTCCAATTAAGTTCCTTTTCAGGAAGCTTATTCTCTCCCCCTAATGTTGGAAATTTTGATTCATCAAAATAACAATCCGCAAACCGGGCTTTAAATACATCTCCCGTTTGTATCTCAAGATACCTTACTATAGAGGGAGAATCATATCCAACATATATCCCCAATTTTCTTTGGGGTCCCATTTTGGTGCGATTAGGTGGTGCAATGGGAACATATATCGTACACCGGAATATTCTTAAATGGGAAACATTTGGCTATTGGCCAAAAGTTAGTTGCATAGGAGAGAATTGATGGTAATTCGTTGGCCTCAAATGAATAAGTGCTGCGGCATGTAAAATAGCATGCCCCCAAACCGAGGTTGGGAGATTTGTTCTCATAAGCAAAGGTCTAGCAATCAATTGGAGGCGTTTAATAATTGATTCTGCTAACCCATTTTGTGTGTGAACATAAGCTACTGGATGTTCAACACTTATTCCATTAGCTATACAATAAGCATCAAAAGCTTGGGAAGTAAATTCACCAGCATTATCAAGACAAATTGCTTTGATTGGATTTTCTGGAAATTGTGCTTTTAATTAAATAATTTGAGCCAGTAATCTCGCAAACGCCAGGTTGCGAGAGGACAATAAACACACATGTGACCATCTCGAAGATGCGTCTATCAGGACCATAAAATATCTAAAAGATCCACATGGTGGATGAATATGTCTACATATATCACCTTGAATCCTTTCTAGGAATTCAGGGGACTCAAATCCAACATTTATTGGTGATGGTCTTAAAATTAACTTTCCCTGAGAACATGCAGCACAACAAAATTCACTAGTTTTAAGAATCTTCTGGTTCTTTAGTGAATGTCCATGTGAGTTTTCAATAATTCTTCTCATCATGGTTGTTGCCGGATGACCCAATCGGTTGTGCCAAGTTATGAAATCATTTGGACTAGTAAACTTCTGGTTTACAATGGCATGTGCTTCAATTGCACTAATCTTGGTATAATATAACCCAGATGAAAGTGAGGGTAATTTTTCTAATATAACTTTCTTATTTGAATCATGAGTTGTGATACATAAGTACTCATTATTTCCCTCGTTCATAGTCTCAATATGATATCCATTTCGGCGAATATCTTTAAAGCTCAATAAGTTTCTTCGAGACTTGGTAGACAATAGTGCATTATTTATTATGAATTTTGTTCCTCCAGGAAACAAAATTATAGCTCTTTCGGAGCCTTCTATCACATTGCCCGAGCCAATAATAGTATTAACACATTCTTATTTTGGCACAAAATGGGTAAAATATATATTACTTTTAAGAATAGTGTGTGAACTTACACTATCCGCAAGGCAAATATCTTCAGAATATGTCCTTGCCATTTTTCTTCAAAAACAAATAATAACAATAATAAAATGATTAAAAGTACATGCACAGTAAAATTATTCACATGAATACTTAACAAACACACATATTAAACTATTTCATCATTGATCAAATAGCTAATATTTCCTTCAGGATCCTCAAAGAAATTAGATACATCATAATGAGTAGTGAAATTTTCATAATTTGAAACAAAATTTGTTTCCTTTCCTTTGTCATCCTTTTTCAATGATACTTGATAAAGATCAATTAGGTGCCTTGGGGTACGACAGGTACGTGACCAATGGCCCTTTCCACCACAACGGAAGGATTTATCCTCAATTGATTTACTTTGTCCATTATTTCTTTCTTTATCCCACTTCTGGTGAGATCCTCTCTTTTAAACATAATTCATTTTCCTTCCATAATTTTTCTTGTTACTAAAACCTTGCTATTTACCTCTTCTGTGGTAGTTTGCCGCATTTACTTTAGGAAATGGGGCTGCGCTAGCTGGGCGTGCTTTATTATTCTTTTAAGAGTAACTCATTGTTGCGCTCAGCAACAAGAAGGTAAGAAATTAGCTCAAAAAAATTTTAAATCCTTTTTCTCAATTGCTACTGCAGGAGCACATTCAAGGCATGGAAGGTCGAGAAAGTTTTTCCTAACATATCAGACTTGAGGAAGTATCACATGATTGTACCTTTCTTCAAGGTCTTTCCATAGATCTGCATGATCTTTTAATGTGGGATATTCATTTTTCAATTATACGTCAAGATGACGATGAAGGAAAATCATGGCATTGGCTTTATCCTTCTGGAATGTATTATTTTTAGCGTTAATGGTATCTCCAAGATCCATTGAATCAAGATAGATTTTAACATCTAGTATCCATTATAAATAATTATTTTCAGATATATCAAGAGCATTATATTCAAGATGAAAGAGTTTCGACATAATAAAAATTTGTTACCTGAAGTCTTCCTAAAACTTCGGTAGAACTTCGTGCTGATAACGTGTTGTGAAATAAATAAATAAGGAAGAAATAACAAATATAAAATAAAAGGTATAATTATATAACCCTAATAGTAATATCTACCACAATTATTATCACAATATAATTGATATATTTACTAATATTGTAGTAAACAATATAAAAAAAAGAGAATAGTAAGAGAGAGAATGAAGAATATTTTATTACTATCAGTTGTGTGTAATATGTTTCAGATCTTACTACTATTTATACACTTCACTACAAGAAAATAAGCTTTCTGCCACGCTTTAAAAGCGTACCGAAAAGTGCAAAAAAACGTACCGCTAGCTTTTCGCCACGCTTTTTGAGCTATCGGCACGCTTTTGAAAGAGTCACATCTGCCAGCGTGCCGGTTGCTCTATCGCCACGCTTTTGTGAATCTATCGGCACGCTCTTTTTGTTGGCACGCTTTCATCTCTTGCCACGCTTAAAAAGCGTGGCCATAGGTCTTAACCTATAGGTACGCTTAAAAAGCGTACCAAAAAGTGCACATATCGCCACACTTTTAAAACGTCCCAGAATATTAGTTTTGGGTACTCTTTAAAAGCGTACCAATAGAAAAAGATATAGCTACACTTTTTAAAGCGTGACAATAGCCAGTGATATGGCCACGCTTTAAAAATGTGGCAATAGCCTTGTAAAATTAAAAAAAAAAATATTTTTCTTATTTTTACCTTCACTGCAAAATATAAATTTTCAATCCTTTTTTATTACCAAACCAAGAAATATAGTATGCAATTTTTAGTCAAACAATAATTAGTGACATAATTTTTTCAATAATTATTTTATACATTAAAAAACTAATACTCAAATACAAAATAAATCTCAAGTTCAAATTCCAAAACTAGAAACTTAAAAAAAATAACTTAAATTCTATTTCCTTTGCTGTTCCTCCTTCCTTTAGCCCTCTTAAACCTCCTTCCCTTAGATCATACAAGAGACCCTCTGGCAAGAAGATCCTTCTGTCAGGACCTGTCACCAAATGGAAGCAATGATCAGAAACTAGTTTCCTACCTTGAATTGTAAACTAGAGTATATAAAAAAAACTGTTAGTTCATTACAAGAACTTAATTAGGACTAATTAGGAGATTATAGGCTATAGCAATAAGTTACCCTCCTCTTACTGCTAAGTCAAACTTTGTTAGCTACTTTGGTTCTCTCAGTTTATTTACAAGCAACAATAAGTTACTTTGCCTTCTGTTGGCTTTCCCATGCAACGATTTTGGCTTCCTCTTTCTGAATCCTGCAATGAAATAGAAGTTCATCGGAAAACACACAATCAGAACAACTAAATTATATGTCTCTAGTTCATTGAATGATACGAACATAACAATGATGACATACTTGGTTATGTCCATGGTGGACTTTGCAATATCTGAACATGAAGTTTGGATTTCACTATTACTTTCTTGAAAGGAGGTGAGCTTTGTTGCATGACCTTTAGGCCACCTAATAACAGTGGCCTCACTATCAACCTCAACATCTCTAATCTCTAATTTGCTATTTTTCTATTTTCTAAAAAAATGCAGATGCTTTAGCACATTAGTTAAAACAGCAGAAAACAGCAGAAATCATCCAATAAAAAGCAAGAGCTAACCACTAATCAATTCAATAAAACAGCATAAAACATTCAATAATCATCTAATTTTCTTGTTTACAAATTAAACAGAAGCACAGCAAGAGCTCATCACTAATCAATAGAACATTCACTTACCCTAATGCTAAAGCACCAGACCACTGAAGCAAGAATCCAAGAATTGCCAAGCCAAATAAAATTTCAGCAATCAATTTAACTCTCACCAAGTAAGGAGGATCTGCCACTACTATTTTGAAGGAATGCTTCAACTCCAGTGGCAACTCCTCAGGGTGATTGTGGTCATAAAATGTGTAATCACATCCGTACTACTCAAAACGTTTGTCATACTCAAAAAGTTGTGCAGGAACATTAGGATCCATGTTCGGAAGATTCAAGAAAGGAAAATTTTTTAAATATCTGACAAAGCAAAAACAAGAACTCAGAAATGACATCAAACAAATTAAAAAAACTCAACAAACCAACGATAATATATAGCTTTCAATGCAAGAATACTGTAGGAACCAGGGTCTAATAATGCCTTCTAATAATTAGTTAAGCTTAAGCTTAAACACTTTTGCTTTATACCATGCTCAAAACATTACCAGGTCCTGGTTGGTGTGAGTTGAAACACTACAAGTTTTACTATCTCTTTGTTGTATAGATCAATGTCTTGTCCTAATCATAATTTGAGGATAATTCTTTAAAAAACAAATGTCCCACATAGAAAACAAACAAAGAAACCATGTATGACTGTGTACAAAACTGTCTACAAGATCAAATAATGACTTGAATGCCAAAATTTTATTACACTTACAGTAACAAGACTATAGTTATCTCGAAGATGTTCACTGAATGCCAACATTAATGCTGTTGTCCTGCATTACCAAATCAGAACCAAAATTCAGAATAAGAAATCGGTTCGGAAACAACATTCAAAACAAGCAAAACCCAAAACAAAAAATTAGAACCGGCAACAAATAATCATAACAAAGAAATCAGAATAAAAAAATAATAACAACCAAGAACAAATAATTAGATCCAAAAAAATTAGAACAAATAATTAAAATTAAAAAAAAGGTAGAAATTCAACAACTAACTGCAAATAAGAAAAATAGATGCAGAGTTTCAGAGAGCTGGGTGAAGGATGTAGAGGAATACGACTGTTTATTGCATTGTACCGCGGAGGAAGATAGCGGCTGCAAGATCCACGGAGGACGACGGGCGACGGGTGAGTTTCGAGGAGGACAACGGGCGACGGCTTCGGAGTGCGACTTCGAGTGACGGGCGAGTTCCGCGGAGGACTACGGGCGACGGCCGGTGTGACTGCGAGGGAAGGAATGGGTGAACCAGGGACTGCAACGGTGGAGGGGATGAGGCGCTCAGGGAGAGGGGAGCAGGGAGAGGCGAGCAGAACCACGACAGGGAGAGGCGAGCAGAACCACGACAGAGAGAGGCGAGCAGAACCGCGACAGAGAGAGGCGAGCAGCACGACGACCAGAACGGCGAGAAGGACAGCAAGAGGAATGGCGAGCTGGCTAACACAACGACGAACCAGTGAGATAGATGGCGGCGTGATGGAGGTTAGGGTTTTCTGGGTGCGATGAAGGGTTGGGTCCCAGAAGGCTGGGTTCCAGAAGCTGAAGATGAGGCTGGGTTCCAGTGATGAAGATGACGATGGACGCCGAAGGAAGCTGCTGGGTTCGAGAGTGAAGATGAAGTGACGGCGCAATATGGTTTGAAAGGGAATTTTAAGGTTAAAAAGATTTTAGGGTTTGAAAGGGAATTATTTAACTCTGTTCTAACTTTTATCAAAACCAAAGAAATCAAGAAATTCAAATGATAACATTTAAAGTTTTAATTCATACTGTGAAAAAAAATAAGTGGGAAACTAAATTTTAGGGGAGAGAACTCTATCGGCACGTTTTTTTACGGTGCCAAAATAAATACACTATAGCCACGCTTATAAAGCGTACCGATTTCTTTCTATGGCCACGCTTTTTAAGCGTGACAAAAAAATGGGTGGCCAAATTTTTAATCAGTGGCCACCCACTGTAAAAGCGTGCCAATTTCTCTCTATCGCCACGCTTTTCAAGCGTGGCAGTAAAAAAGCGTAGCCAAATTTTAAGTAAGTGGGCACCCTCGTAAAAACGTGCCGATTTTCCTCTATGGCCACGCTTGAAAAGCGTGGCAAAAAAAAATCGTGGCCAAATCACAAATCAGTGGCCACCCTCGCAAAAGCATGGCCATAGACCACTTTTCGGCACGCTTTAAAAGCGTGGCAAGAAAAAAGTGTGCCGACAGGCCTTTTTTCTTGTAGTGCTTACAAAGACTTCCTTTTCAAAATTTCATAAAGTTTAGTCTTCCTTAAAGAACTGAACTTCTCTATTGAAAAAGCTTAGCCGCCCAACATTTTAAAGAGAGTCATAATGCATTAAATGAATATCCACCCATACTTATCACAACATGTTTCTTATATATTAGATATTAATTAGATAGAGAATTTGAGTGGCATGCAAAAGAAATATATGTATATATATATATATATATATATATAACCTCGTTGACGATTATTTTGAAACATTAAAGAATGAAATGAAACAAGGGATTGATCACCAACAACCCTTGTGGTCTGCATCGGCATGGGTTATCTACAACAACATTGTACGTGCAGATAATGCAATTTTTTTATTTTTTGTTGTCTTAGAGATAGTGCAATTTAATTGTATATACCAACTACTGCCGAAAAATAAAATCAGAAAGAAATATGCGGTGGGCGCACAGCCGCACACGAGTTTGAGAAAGCTTATTCATTTCATTATGTTTCATGACTTACACCTAGGAATTGAATTCGAAGCTGCGCATTCAAAATGCACGGTGAGCGAATTTTTGGTGTATTGATTTCACGTGTTTCTGTTGGTATATGGTATTTATTATGAGTTCTGTCACTCGTTGATATTAATATGCTATACATTTGTTGACCGACCCATTATAATACAATATATCAAATATGCATAGTATCATCTGGATTTTAATTAATAAAAATTTTAGACTAATTTCTTTTATTCTCATAATACATATATTCAAAATTTAAGTTTTACTCGAAAGAATTGTTAGCCGTATCAGTTCTTTGTGGTAGTAAAGGATAGATATAGATGGATTTTTCCTTTTTTGTCTATACTAAGAAGAATTTTTTTTTTTGTCTCAGTTTTATATCTATATTTCAAAGATAATAATGAACTTCGCTATCATTGGACTTAATTATTTCATAATTGTGAAAATCTATTATATCTATTATATATTACTAAATTTACAATTAAAATATGTCACATATCATTTTTTCATTACAATTAAAATTAATTTTTTTCTTTAAAATTAATAAATTTTTCTCTCATCCTTACTAATTTTACAACCAGAATGTGTCACATGTCACTCTCTCATTGTAATTAAAATCAAATTTTTTCCTTCAAAATTAAAGAATTCTTCTCTCTTTTCTACTAATTTTACAAGTAAAATATGTCACATTGCACTTCCTCGTTGCAATTGAAATCAAATCTTTCTTTCCAAAATTAAAAAGTTCTCCCTTCCTCTCTCTTTCTCTTTCTATCTCTCTCATTTCTTCACTCATTCTATCTCTCTTTTATATAATTATCAATAACTAATTATAAATTTGACAATCAAAATATACATTTTCTAATTGCATTCAAATTAAATTAAAATTAAAATTAAAATGCTAAAATTGAAATATAAAAATATTATATATTATATTTAGATATTACTAACTAATTTAATAACTAAAATGTGTCACATGACACTCTTATTAAAATTTAGAGTTCTTAGTTTTTAAAATTAACAAACTCCCTCTCTCATTGTTCTTCTTTATCTTTCTCTCTCTTTTTTCTCATTCTCTATTTTTCTTTACCTTTCTGTTCTACAAAAACTAAATTATCAACATAATATAATTTAAATAAAAAATATTATTGTATGCATATTTTTTAGTTTAGTTTTAAATTTTTACTACATATCTTTCTAATCTATATTTTTACTTTTTTTTCTTTAAATATTTATTGCATAGAATTTGAAAAATACTAATATTGTGATTAAAAGTTAGAATTAAGATTCAATTGTTTAAAAAAATTGAGTTAATTTTATAACTATCAATATAAATTTTTTTATGCTAATATCTAATTATATTTTTATATAGAAAGAGAACAAAATATTGTTTTTAAATAAAAAGCATAAAAATTAATTATTTTTTATGTAGCAGACTTAATATCTAAGCAAATATAAAAGTATACACGTTAAATTCTTTCAAATTTTAGATAATGCATGTTAAACTCTTTCATACAAAAATAACAACTAAATATCTATTTTTTATCTACAGAAACCTTGGTTTTTTAGCTGACGAAAACTTTTGTTTCTTATGACCTTTTTGTAAAAGTAGTTTAATGCTATAAATTTTTTGTGTCATAATCTATAATGTCAGGACCGACATAATTTTAAAAGATTTATATTTCTGTAATATTATTACGGGTAAAATTACTAGTTATTTTTCAAAAGCAATAGTGAAAGAAGTTATTAGTGGAAGACTATAAAAATATTTTATCATAAAAAGTAGAAGTAATTAATTTTTTATTCAAATTACAACCAAAACCATACTATTTGGCATGAAAACAATTATACATCTTGTTCTTGTGGAAGTTGGCCGGTGTATAGGTCGTCCGCTAGTGAATGTCTGCAAACTTTCCGTTCAAATGAGTTATACGTCGGCAATGAGAGAACAAGGGGGTGGGTACCTGCAAAAGAAAATCCAACGCTCAAGTCAATAAGTGAAAAACAGGCTTTGCAAATTGCAATCATCTTAACAATCTTCTTACCCCTTTCCTTTATATCTGAAATGAAGAGTAACAGTTATGTCTCCGAGTAAATGATGCTTTAAATGGAGAGTAATAGCATGTCTGAACATTTTGGTCCTTGCCTGAGTGACTGTTACTGACAACCAATTTATGACATTAATAGCCAAGTTATATCGTATAACCGACGTATAACGGTCATATAACAATCCCCAAGCTTGACCTGGTGGTTTTTGATGAAACAGGTTGAGCTTATATTAGGTTATAACTCGGCGTTTTGATAGGCATGTGGAGCTCCTAGCTTAACTTGTTTGATCAAAGCAAATTTCAAAGAATGTAAATAGTGAAACGATTAAATGGGAAAGTGTAAGTTTTACTTGAAAAAAAAAAGAAAAAAAAGTGGTATTGACATTAAATGGGTAATAACTGATGCTCCAATTTCAAAGGTGAGTAAGAACCGTTAGTTTTGATAGAAGAAAAGGATGTGATTAAAGATATGGAAGTGAATCGTTTTGCATATATATATTTGGAATCCTGAAGATTTTCATTAAAGCAACTTTAGTTTGATTAAAGACATTTTGCAAGAGTGAAACATGAGTAGAAGAGGTCAGTTTCTCTTTCATTTCTAGTTCTGATTTCTTCATCTTCTTTGACCGTTTTCTTTCAAAAAATTATGGGTGAGAAAAAGGGAAAAGGAAAACTAAAAGATATTGATGATGGTTGGTGCATGAATCCCCATATGACGTATAACTGTACCAACAAGTATATTATGTCATCCAAGTAATACCTGAGCGAGTCAGGCAGATGAAAGAGTAGAAGATGTTGGTATGTTATTTTTAATTGCATAAAACGGAATAAAGAAAAATGGTAATTAGAACTCAGAAGTCTTGTAAACTATGAAAAGAGGATGGTTGAGGATTGGAGTTGCTTTGCCTTTCTGGATTAACTCTGGTATTACTGTTTTCTTTGCTTGTGAGTGATTTCTTCAATGGTAGGCTGTATGTGATTGATGCCATGGACCGTGGTCATCAATTTCCTTTGCTCCAGATTAAACGCCATTGGCCGTGGTCATTTAATCTAAGGGAGGGTGAAGCTCTACCAAGTCATTCTCTTGGCAATCCTACTCACAGCGCCACAAACAAGGTCGAATCTTCCGGATTAGAGAATGCTACTTTTTTGGGTTCTAGCCTATACTACAGAGACCATAATCTCCCTAGAAATCGGCTGAACTGGTGTCTCGAGAAGTCCCCAACTATATCGTGGATTAGCCGTCTAAGAGATGTATAAACATAGCTGTTGGTTCGCGCTTTTCAGTCACGTATTCACACAAACCCAAGTAGACGCGGGTGTTTGTCAGGCACGTTCATCTTAGTATGATGAACAGAGCTGATTGTCATTGATCATCCTATTCACCATGTTGAAGAACGAATATACATCTTAGAAATAAATCAAACACGGATCAAAGAAGAAATAATAATACTTTATTAATTCATAGGACTCAGCAAGGCTCCTCCCCTCAACCTAGGAGGTTTAGAAACTCATATTGAAAGGAAATACAATGGTAAAACAAAAATATGGCTGAATGATGGTAAAGATGTTCGAATAACATAAATCAAATCCCTTAAATACTAAAATAATGACTAGTAAGGGTAAAACAGTCTTTTTAGTGCTAAAATCCACTTCTGGGGATCCACTTGGTGAGTGTTTGGGCTGAGCTTTGATGAGATCCACGTGCTATGAGGTCTCTAGAGTGTGAAACACTGGCTAGGGGGACCTCTCTGGGCGTTTAGACGCTGGGCTCTGCTCTTTGGGCGCTGGACGCCAGGAAGGGGGCAGGAGGTTGGCGTTTGACACCAGTTTTGGGCCTTTTAATCCGAATCAAAGTATAAATTATTATACATTGCTGGAAAGCTCTAGAAGTCAGCTTTCCATAGTCGTTGAGAACGTTCCATTTGAATTTCTATAACTCCAGAAAAGCTCTTTCGAGTTCAAGAAGGTCAGATATATACAACATCTGCAGTGCTTTCTCTGTCTTTGAATAAGACTTTTGCTCCAACTTCTCAATTTAAGCCAGAAAATACCTGAAATCATACAAAAATACACAAACTCAAAGTAGAATCCAAAAAAGCAAATTTAACACTAAAACCTATAAAAACTTAATAAAAACTAAACGAAACATACTAAAAACTATATGAAAACTATGCAAAAAGCGTATAAAATATCCACTCATCACAACACCAAACATAAACTGTTGCTTATCCCTGAGCAACTAAAAATAAAATAGGATGAAAAAAAGAGTAGGATACAATAAATCTTTGAGTTTCCAATGAAGCTTAGTCTCAATTAGATGAGCGGGACTTAGTAGCTTTTTGCTTCTGAATAGTTTTGGCACCTCACTATCCATTGAAACTTAGAGATGCTGGCATCTTTATGAACTTAGAGTCCAGATGATATTATTGACTCTCCTAGTTTAGTTCTTTTTTATTCTTGAACACAGCTTTTTAGAGTCTTGGTCGTGACCCTAAGCACTTTGTTTTATTTCCAGTATTACCACTGGATACATAAATGCCGCAGACACTTTACCTGGGTGAACCCTTTTGGATTGTGATTCAGCTTTGCTACAATCCCCAGATAGAGGTGTCCAGAATTCTTAAGCACACTCTTTTTACTTTGGATCACGACTTTAACTGCTCAGTCTCAAGCTTTTCACTTGACACCTTCACGCCACAAGCACATGGTTAGGGACAGCTTAG
The DNA here is from genome assembly GCF_000817695.3 of Arachis duranensis. Taxonomy (NCBI): domain Eukaryota; kingdom Viridiplantae; phylum Streptophyta; class Magnoliopsida; order Fabales; family Fabaceae; genus Arachis; species Arachis duranensis. The sequence goes on from NC_029777.3 coordinate 72,872,256, forward strand.
TTGAGCCGCTTAGGCCAGGATTTTGTTTCCTTTAGGACCTCCTAACTACTGATGCTCAAAGCCTTGGATCCTTTTACTCTTGTCTTTTGAATTGAAGAGTTGTAGGCTTTTTGCTCTTGCCTTTTGGTTTAAAGAGCTAATGGCTTTTTCTTCCTATATATATATTCATTATAACATGCTTTTTCTTTTTCTTTGCTACTTTTTCTTACTTCAAGCATCAAATTTTGGATTTTTTAGATCATCAATAATACTTTTCCTTTTTCTTTATTCTTTCAAGAGCCAGCATCCTAAAATTCCAACTTCGAATATGCACTGTTTATTCATGCATTCAGAAAATAAAAGCAATGACACCATATCAAAATAATTGACTATTCATTATTGGAAAACTCAAAAATTTATGCATATTTATTTCTTCTAAAAAATCACTATTTTATTCATTGTTTAATGATGATTAGAGGAATAATTTATAGCTATCAAATATACATCTTAGAAATAAATCAAACACGGATCGAAGAAGAAACAGTAATACTTTTATTAATTCATAGGACTCAGTAATACTTTTAGAAACTCATACTGAAAGGAAATACAATGGTAAAACAAAAATATGGCTGAATGATTGTAAAGATGTTCGAATAACATAAATCAAATCCCTTAAATATTAAACTAATGACTAGTAAGGTTAAAACAGTCTTTTCAGTGCTAAAATCCACTTCTGGGGTCCACTTGGTGAGTGTTTGTGCTGAGCTTTGATGAGATGCACGTGCTATGAGGTCTCTAGGGCGTGAAACACTGGCTAAGGGTCCTCTCTGGGAGTTTAGATGCTGAGCTCTGCTCTTTGGGCGCTGGACGCCAGAAAAGGGGCAGGAGGTTGGCGTTGGATGCCAGTTTTGGGCCATTTAATCCGAATCTAAGTATAAATTATTATACATTGCTGAAAAGCTCTAGAATTAAGCTTTCCACATCCGTTGAGAATGTTCCATTTGAATTTCTGTAGCTCTAGAAAAGCTCATTTGAGTGCAAGAAGGTCAGATATATACAGCATCTGCAGTGCTTTCTCCATCTTTGAATAAGACTTTTGCTCCAGCTCCTCAATTTCAGACAGAAAATACCTGAAATTGTACAAAAATACACAAACTCAAAGTAGAATCCAAAAATGTAAATTTAACACTAAACCTATAAAAACTTAATAAAAACTAAACGAAACATACTAAAAACTATATGAAGACTAGGCCAAAAAGCGTATAAAATATCCGCTCATCAATGGTTCTTACAATTGGGTTAGTGAGGATGTGAAAATTTGAGGTTCTTTGTTTGTGAACACGGGTAGTGTGGCTGAGATTGATTTTTCAAAAATAGTTAGGAAGGGTTTTGTGGTGAGGATTAAGTTGCTTCCATGCACTAAGGCTAATCGTGTTTTTCATAGAAAAATGAATATTGAATTTTTTTTACATGCATAGTTGTGTTCTTGAAGAACTGCGTGTGAAACTGCCTTTTACGTCTTACGAATGTGATGTTTTAAAACAACTAAATTGTACTCCATTTCAGCTCTATCTGAATGGTTGGGCATTTGTGAGATGTTTTAAAATTTTAATGGAATTTTTGGAAATAAATTCGTCTCTTGAGTTATTTTTCTCTTTGTTTCAAGCAAAAGGAGTTTGGAAGGGGGTTTGGGTGCATTTGATTAGTGCTCCTGGCTTTTCGGTTTTCAAACTCTATAAGTTGTCATTCAAGGATTCTAAGAAAATATTTTTGAAAGTAAAGTCGGTCGATGAGGATTTTCCTTTCTATTTGGACGAGTATTTAGGTGAGAAGTTTCCTCTGTACTGATGTTCGTAACCACAAAATATATTAGGTCCAGAGAAGATCACTCCTCGGAATGAGTGTATAACAAGGGTATTTGGTGGAGGTCGTTGATAAAGAGAATTTAATATTTGTATTTGATTTGCTTCCATGGGAGGAGGATAGAGCATCTATGGTGAATTATCTCGGTGAGAATTGTTGAGCTATTAAAAGATATTGATATTTTGAACGCATTTTTTATATTTGTTTACTCTCTTGTTTTCAGCCATTCAAGGTTGAAATGAGCAGCTTGGAGTGTTTTAGGGTGGGAGAAAAATGTTCTTGATGATGATTGGGTAGTTAGGGAGGTGGCTAAAAATATCTTAGGTGTATAATTATTAAAAGTAAATGTATTAGAACACAAATGACAACACATCTAGAGATTAATATCTGAGCTACTAGAATAGATGACACTAGTAACATGATTAATAGGAGAATAGAAAATATATGTGATGAATCCATATTTTACGATAATTTTTTGTTAGAATTGAGTGGATTTCATCATATAAACCTACACTTATTCCATTAAATAGCATGCTTTTGAGCTTTCCTCCTAAATTATGCTTGATTTTGAAAACATGCTCTTTTGTGCCTAATTTGACTTATTTTATTCTATTTTTCTTCCATTCGATACCTTGATATTGTTTGTGAGTGATTTCAGATGTATAAGGTAGGAATGGTTTGGTGAGAATGGAAAAGGAGCATGCAAGGAGGAGGAAGCATGAAGAAATAAAGGAGAAGAGCAAAGTGATATGTGCATGCGCACAGCCACTTGTGCGTACGCACAGGTAGCTGATAAACCCCATTTGTAGGGTTTATCTTGTATTGATTTTAGGGAATTTTATCACCTTTTACCCACATTTATTCAATGAAATAGCATGGTTTTGTATATTCTCCTTCAATTGTGCTTAAGAGTGAAAACATGCTTTTTAGGACTTAAAATAGCTAAATCTAATTCTCCTTGATTCCATTAGATGCCTTGATATGTTTGTTAAGTGATTTAAGGTTTAGGAGGCAAAGATTGGATCAAGGGAATGAAGAAAGAAAGCATGAAAAGTTGGAGAACTCATGAAGAAATGAAAGAACCGAAAAGCTGTCAAGCCGACCTCTTTACACTTAAATGACCATAACTTGAGCTACAGAGGTCCAAATGATGCGGTTCCAATTGGGTTGGAAATCTAACATCTGGGGCTTCGAAACGATATGAGATTTGCTATGGTTGAACTGTGCATGGTGACGCGTACGCGTATAGTACGCGCACGCGCCGTTGTTGCCACCTGGTTCACTTAAAGCAAAACGTGGCCAGCGAATTCTAAAGCCTTGTGGGCCCAATCCAACTCATTTCTGATACTATTTAAGCCAAGGATTGAAGGGGAATCAACATACTCTCATACTTTAGAAGTTAGTTACCATTAGTCATAGTTTAGTTTTAGAAGTAGTTTCTAGAGAGAGAAGCTCTCACTTCTCTCTAGGATTAGGATTAGGATTAGGTTTAGTTCTTAGATCTAGATTTTAATACATCTTCTTTTCTCTTCCAATTTTCATTCCTCTCCTCTATTGTAGTTGTAGAATTCTTCTTCTAATGTAATTCCTTTGTTTGTAGTTTGTGAATTCTCTTTTGTAGATCTACATTTCTCCTTCAATGCAATTGGTAAGTTCTTTATTGTTTCATGATTGATTTGGTTTTCTATTATGGACCTCTTGCCTTTGTAGTTAGATCTCTCCTTAATTCTTGCAAATTCATGTGTTTACTTGTATTGCACTATATGTGTTTGATGAAATGTCTCTTATAGCTATTAGTTAGATTTTGTTCCTCTTGGCCTAGGTAGAGTAATTAGTGACACTTGAGTTATCTAATTCCTTTGTTGATTGGTAATTGGAGAGATTGCTAATTGGTTTGGAGTGCACTAAAGCTAGTCTTTCCTTGGGAGTTGGCTAGGACTTGTGGCTCAAGTCAATTTATCCACTTGACTTTCCTTTATTTAGTAAGGGTTAACTAAGTGGTAGCAATGAACAATTCTCATCACAATTGAGAAGGATAACTAGGATAGGACTTCTAATTTTCATACCTTGCCAAGAGCCTTTTTATAGTTGTTAGTTTATTTTCATTGCCATTTACTTTTCATGCTTCTTATCCAAAACCCCAAAACACATTTCTAACCAATAACAAGACACTTTATTGTAATTCCTAGGCAGAACGACCCGAGGTTTGAATACTTCGGTTTATAATTTTAGGGATTTGTTTTAGTGACAAACAACTTTTTGTATGAAAGGATTAGTGATTGGTTTAGAAACTATACTTGCAACGAGAATTCATTTGTGAAATTCTAAACCATCAAAAATCCAATCATCAGTAGCAAATCAAGGCCAAGTGTGCGAGCGCACAGCATCTGGTGCATCACACAAGCATCCAAAGTATCGCGAAGTATGCGTGCGCACAACCCCTTGTGCGAACGGACAACCTGAGATTTCGGCCAAGTGTGCGTGCACATACGTCTGTGCGTGCGCACACGTCTGTGCGTGCGCACAGGTAGCCGCACATGCCTTCATTAAAAATGCACGTGACTCACATTTCTGGTGGATTTGAGGCCCAATTCTGAAGCCAATAGCTCATATTGGAGGGGGCAAACATTGGAGAATCATAGCATATCATTAGGTAGTTTTTAGTAGTAGTAGTAGTAGGAGGCTTTAGTTTAGTTTTCTCTAAGTTTTCTCTCAACACCATTATGGTTTATATTAGGGTTTTACATTTCAAGTGCCATTTTCATTTTTGATCTTAGTTTGTGCTAGCCTCCATTGTAAGTATTTCTTAATTACTACTCTTTATAGTTACAATTTTGATACTCTTTCTTGTTGTTAAAGTATAGTGTTAATACATATGCATTTTGCAATTTTAATTTCTTGTTGATGATTTTGATGGTTGATGATTGTTATATGCTTGGTTGAGTTGCTATTGTTGCTTTTGATCATTTGTTGCTCATATATTCAAGCATTTTCTCAATTTTATCATGTTTAGTGTTTTTGCCAACCAAGTATTTGTGGAAATGTCAAGTTTGATTATGGGCTAAATTTTCACCTCTTGACTTGGGAAAAATGAGTAATTGGGTTTCTAGAGTTGAAATGTCCAACATTTAGTGATAATTCTTGGATTGTTAATTGTTCTTGTTTCCACTAACACTAACTTGTTGCTAAGGTAATTAGCAATCGAGTTAGGATTTATGGATTAAGAACAACTATGCTCACTTGACCTACTCTCCAATGTAAGGGTTAACTAAGTGAGATTAATCCATCACAATTGTCAGAGTTGTGGTTCCAACAAGGAAAGGACCCTTAGCTCATCCCAAACCAAGGTTTCATTTATGCTTTGAATCACACACACATATACATAAATCACTTTTACATCTTACTTGTTTATATTACATAGCTAGTTCTTTAATTCCTTTATTAGTTCATTAATTGTAATTTTAAATGTTCTTTTATTATTTTAATTATTTATTTCTTCATTGAAAATCTTGTTGCCTTTACAAATAAAATTACACACTCATTGATCACTGGTCCTTGGGGGACGACCCGAGAAGTAAAACTCCTTGTTTATGTTTGTTTTGGATAGTGACATCTTGTGTTGTTCCAAACTTTGATGGTGGGAGTTGTTCGCCGGTTTGGTCTATACTTGCAACAGATGTTTTTTAAGTGGAAAATCCAAACCGGTGCAATTCCTATCCTGTCAATATGATGAGGCATTAACATCGCTAAAGTCATCAAAGAGTGCTGGTGTTTGTAAGATCCCACATCGGTTGGGGAGGGGAACGAAGCATGCCTTATAAGAGTGTGGATACCTCTTCCTAGAATGGCGCATTTTGACGAGTGAGTGTGGGGGGTTTCGACTATCATCTCTATCGTCAAAGGCAAAACCGAGAGGCCTTGTGTGCCAAAGCGGACAATATCGTACTAGCGGGTGATCTGGGCTGTTACAGATGGTATTAGAGCCAGGTTCGGATCGATGTGCCAGCGAGGGTGCTGGACTCCCTTAGGAGGGTGGATTGTAAGGTCCCACATCGGTTGGGGAGGGAAACGAAGCATGCCTTATAAGGGTGTTGATACCTCTCCCTAGCATGACGCGTTTTGACGAGTGAGTGTGGGGGGGCTTCGGCTATAATCCCTATCGTCAAAGGCAAAACCGAGAGGCCTTATGTGCCAAAGCGGACAATATCGTGCTAGCGGGTAATCTGGGCTGTTAAAGTGTTAACCTGCACCAATAGACTGTGAGCCCGGTTTAACTTATCTCCTGTTTTTAACTAAAACAGATCAAATAATATATAATATTAATATAGTAATAATATCATATTATTATTTTTCTTCTCTCACAAATCGAGTTCGGCTCGTCAAACTGAGACAAATTACGAAAACTAGAATATGAAATTCCTACTGAAATAGCTCAAAAAATAGGTTCTTCGCGACTGTGCCGTCGAGCATAACTCAGTAGAAGTGTATGCTTAGTAATGACATAATGATCATGTGGATTGAGGTACTAGATGATGCAGTAGAGGTGCTTTCTTCACCGAACTTCTAAAAACTCTGTTTCGCCAAAAACTAGGTCGTTACATTCTACCCTTCTTAAAGAAAATTTTACTCTCAAAATTTGTGCAAGAAGTTGCGGAAGATCCATCTTCAAGTGATCTATTTTCTTCAATCCATCTTAACGAGGAGAACAATCTGTTTTGCTCAACAACCATAACTCACATAGCAATAGCCATGAAGATCATAACAGCTATGAAAATAGTTGTGCCTCACACGTATTCGTCGTTTGGAACTCGAATAAACTATGCCTATTCATAGTCATTGAGGTCTTATCCGTACCAAACAATCAAAATTAAGGTATCAGTCTTAGTATCTCAAGTTAAGCACGAACACTCCTAAAATGAGCGCTCACAGACATTCATCCCAAATGTATATTAAAGATACCCTAACAGCATGAGACACATAGGTAGAGCATAGAGTGAAGCATAGTCATTCGACTCCCCAGGCTTTATTAGGAACAAACTATTCTGATACCAAATTATAACAACCCAACTTTCAGTATGCCATGGTCATACAAGAAGCTAAGCTTCACCAACTTGTTCTCTTATTATTTGACTATTATTTAATAAATGAGTCTGTGCCTTGTTAGGCCGTTGCCAATTTTACGAGTAAATATTTAATTTTTAAAGCGTTGAGGTGAAATAAAGAATTAAAAACAAATAAATATACACAAGCAGGAAAATAAAAGAATATAAAGAAACATACAGCTTAACTAATAATATACATCATGTACACTGTAAACAGAATATGTAGAGTTTACAAAAGATCAGCTCAGTATACATCGTCTTTAACTTTAAATAGCTAATATATACACGACAATCCTAGGACCTGGCTCGTACAAAAAGCCACTAAGCTGACACATAGGGTAGCCTAACAACTCTATAGCTCCTAACTCTCAGGTATACTAACACAAGTGAGAGACTAATTGTAAGTCAATGTTAGACTAGAGTGTCATAAAAAAAAATACTTCTACTGCTGTCAGACTATCATCATATGTAGTCATTAGGTAGATCACCATGGTGCTCATCCATCTCCTCATCTTGCTCTATCTCTATGTCTGGGTTCTCCTCCTCCTCATCGTCAGCATCTACAATAATACCCCCAGAATCACTAAAATTACTACTAGCACTACTCACAAATTCATTCGCGAACATTGGTTCGTTCACATGAATAAGGACAATCCCATCATTCGGTAATGTCGGCTCATCGTCTGGCAGAAAATATTGAAAAAGCTCAGGAGGAGGATCCCACCCCGGTAGAATCACAGGAACGAAGTCACCAATTAACTCTAGTTCCTTGGGTACTATAGGCTCAGGTTCTGCTTGATTCTGGGGTTGAGTTAGGATCAGATTTTCATGTTCATCAAGAAAAGGATGACCAAGAACTTTAGGGTGAAGCCAGGACAGAGGAAACTCATAATGAGCATCGGGGTCGAAAAAAGGGTTATTCAAAGGATGCTGAAATGAAAGATCTCTTAACGCATATCGTCTTACTCAAGGCTCTGCTCTCAAAACGTTGTAACTATGATACATTGAATCCTTATAAATATAGGGCTCTTTTATCTCATAGAATATCATGCCCTTTTCCATCTAAAAGGGGAAGGGAGAGAAAAGGGGTAAGAACTATAAACTTCTTAGTAGAGTCGCGCTAATTAGTTAGGTTAATCGGCACCATCGTGTTTGTCAGACAATAATACATTTCATAGTAGATAGAAGAAAGCAAAGAAAGCAGATAAACAAAAAGTAGAGAAAAAAGAAAGCAGAATACGAGCATAGAAATACAAATAAAGCACAACACAGAGAATAGACAACAGAGAATGATGCGCACACAAGTGAGATGCATGTCTAGCTCTAGTCCAGGTAATGAGCTCATTTGTCAGTTTCTACCCGCTCTCGACGTAACTCGAAGCAGTTGGAACGGGTATGGCTTTCCTGTTGGAACCACCCACTACATGCAGAAAATTGCCCCTCTTCCCTGCAGGGTGGCATTTAGCCTGTGTTTGCCGACTCACACTCTGTACGTAGAAAATTTCCCCTTTGCCTTACATGAATGGAACAGGTGGTCACGATATCTTTGTAAGCAAGAAATAGCCCATTTGCCTTACAGGAATATATTATGGATCAGTATCGCAGGAAAGTGTTCTGTGGTCGTATCACTATCTATCTAACTACCTCAATGCAGTAGATGAACATACAATTGATGGACATATAAAAGTTGATTTACTCTTTATTCTCTTTGTCTTTTGCCTCTTTGTTCTACTCTTGTTTCTATTCTTAACATTTGCGTTTATAGCTTATGTCAATTTCAGTATGAATAATCTGGCTGTTCCGAGCATAGGTTCATTAAGTCTATGTTGAACCAGTTTGACTTTTCATATAATACCTAACCCTAAATGCAAATCAAACACTAACTATATTGCTCCTAGTTCACTTCTCTAACCAACATTTGTCTTTGCCATTAAAGCGTTACCGACTTTTTCTTCGGTTTTTATCTTTTCTTCAACATTTTATCTTTCTTTTATCTTCTCCTCATTAACATATTCTTACTACTCCCTAAGTATTTTATGAAGGTAATTATGAGATTCTGAGCTTAAAGTTATCTTTCTAATGCTTTTAGAAAAAATTGCCTTTTCACTATTATTTTATTAGTAAAAGATTTTTAATAATATTTTATTATGAATTTTCAAAAATTATATTTTTAACCCAAAATTTTATTAAATTATATTTTGACCCCCTTAACTTTTATATTTATACTTTAACCCCCTTAAACTTTTAGTATTTATACTTTCTTCCCCAAAACATAAAAATATTTACACTTTGACCCCTAACAAGATCAAAAAACTATTCTTGAGTGTTCTTGAGCATATTCAAAGTGTTCTTTGTGTTCTTCGTAAATTCTTCAAATTCTTTCTTCGATTCTTACCCATTTTTCAATCTTTTGGTAACCGATTTTTTCTAAAATTCAAATTAAAATGGAAGCCACCAAAACCCCATGATTTCAACTTGATTTCAATACTAATTCATCATTAATTTGAGGCCTAGGGTTTTGGTTTCCACCTACACCAAGAACACAAATTCATAGCTTGAATATCATCAAATTTTCACCAAAATTTTCACCAAGAATCACTCATATAAACAATCAATTTCAAACTTAACCAAACCATACAACAATCACACAACTCAAACATAATTAATCAAGATTAATTTCACCAAATCATAACTTGATTTGTAGCTTCTAATTCGGCTATCTATAGAGCACTTTTTCCTCCTAAATCACATCAAGAACAACTTTAAATCTATGAAATCCTAACTAACCGAACCTTTAATCACATTTTAGGATGAGATTCCTTACCTTAATCTTGCTGGAAATTAAAGTTCCTTGGCCCTTAAGTCAAGCTAAGCATGAAATCTATGGAAAAACATCATGAAAGCATATGTTTATGCATGGTTTCTTAGAACCGAAGTAAAGAGGAAGGAAGAACAGTCATCTCACCTTATTTTCAACCTTGATAAGTCACATGGTTTTGAAGAGAAAGAAGAGAAGATCAGTTTAATCAGTTTAAAATTTTGATTTGAGTGTTTGTTTGGAAGAAATTAAGATTTGAAGTTCTATGTGTTCAAAGTTTTCTCTCTTTTCTTTCTTGTTTTCGGCCATTCAACGTAGAAATGAGCAGCTTGGAGTGTCTTGGGGGGGGGATCTCAAATATATAATTACTAAAACTAGATGTATTAGAACACAAATAACAACACATCTAGGGATTAATATCTAAGTTATTAGTATAGATGACACTAGTAACATGATTAACATGAGAATAGAAAATATATGATGAGACATTAGCATTATTAAAATCATTAGAAAGTGCTGGTATTAACCTGCACTAGTAGACTGTGAGCCTGGTTTAACTTTTGTCCTGTTTTTAACCAAAGCAGATCAAATAATATTATAATATTAGTCAAACAGCTTTAATGTTAATATAATAATAATATTATATTATTATTTCTTTTCTCTCACGAATCGAGTTCGACTCGTCAAACTGTGACTAACTATGGAAACTAGATTCTGAAACTCCTAACCGAAACGGTTCAAAAACTAAGTTTTTCACAACTGTGTCGTCGATTTAACTCAGTAAAATTACCTGCATAATGATGACATAATGATGATGTGGATTGAGGTGCTCGATGATGCACTAGATGTGCTTTCTTTACCGAACTTCTGAAAAATTCGGTTTCACCAAAAATTAGATCGTTACAAAAATAAATAGAAACAAAGAACTAGTTGGTCAGAGATTGTGATTATGTTCGAGCTTACTAGTGTGGCCAGCCATTAATGCTGCTATCGAGATCAAACTCAACTCAATTCTGATGGAATTAGATACAGAGAGACAGGGGTCCTTCTGCGCTAGCCTCGTTGACCTCTAGAGAACCAGAAATGACCGTGTGTGTGTGAATAGTGAATACAGACTAAGAAGCCTAGCAGAGACAACAAACGCAGTAGTGAAAATCCATGAAGAATCCCGGCGAACACTCCTCCAGGGTGCAGCAAATCCAATTCGCATCAAAATCCCTTTGGGCGCCTCTAGTTCAAGCAATTGAGAAGATCCAACAACTCAATGATGGAAGATAAATGTCGATGCTGGTAGTTGGAGAGGTAGCCCAGTAAGCCATGCGAAGTCCCTCTTTATTACTCCAGCCTAAAGAAACAAAGGGAATAGCAACGGTAATGGGCCTTCAACTGGCCTAAGATGGATTGGTTTTTTTATCTAGTGTTGGAAAGTGATAATGTTGGGGTTCTCCAAGTCCTAAAGCTTAGAAAAGTGATGAGAATTTACTTTGGGTCTTTTATTTCATATTGTCTTAATTTAGCTTGTCAATTTAGGCCAGTTGATC
>NC_029777.3:72883621-72897192 GCF_000817695.3 Arachis duranensis
ATTTATCAGCAATGACTATTATTATTATTATCGCAAATATAAAAAAATGGTGGGTTATCAGTGGATATTTTCTATAAAAAAAAGTTGATTTTAGTATATAATATTATTTTCATTCGAAGATTTTATTAGTTCAAATTGAATAGCATATAATTCTAAATTATAATTTGGTAGAAACTCAAGTATAGTCGACTTCACGTAAAGTTGATATCTGAGAGTTGTTAGATGATTTGACTGATTTGACTAAATTTTCATTTAACGACTCTCAAATATCAACTTCACGTGAAATCGACTTCACCTGAGTTTTCACCTTATAATTTAATCTATCTTAAATAATATTAATTTATTAGTTATAAATACAATTTAATTTAAAATTAATCAAATTAAACTAAATTACTTTTTAATAAAAGATTCCTACTAAGTGAAAAATTTACTACTAAATTTAAAATCGATTAATCTAGAAGATAAAACATCTTTTAATAAGTACATTTGAATTTCTAATTCCTTTGTATCATACATAATACATATAACATCAATTTTGGCTATAGATCTCATTCTATTTGATTGACTCGATTTAAATTTAAATGTATGAGAAAAAAGAGGTTGTAGCGTGCCATTATTTTGCTTGCCGTTATTTTCTGTGAAAATAATAACAAAAAATAATTTAGTGCAATTTGAAATAATAAATAAATGGACTAATTGCTTCCAATATATTTGAAAGAGACTTCCAACACATTTGAATGGGATATAAATTGATCTAACTCGATTTAAGTTATAACAAATTATATCGATTTTATTTAAATTAATCCAAATAATATTATAGATACCCACACCTACAAATATGCACACATTTAATTTTTTAATTTTTAATTTTTTCCAAAATGTTATTATGTTACAAATCGTTGAAAATGTTATTTAGTTTTTTATTTTACCTTTTATTTTTTTTTTCTACAATGTTATTATGTTACCGACGATCGCGTGTGTCGGTAATTTTAATTAAAGAATTTAAAATTAATACATTGTTGTATTTCACTAACTGCCAAACTGTCAAAAAAGGGCTATTAATGAAACACAGCATTTCGTGGCAATTAACAATGCCATGGAGACCGTCAGTTAAAATAAAGACTAGAATTAAAATGCCAACTCCTCCTTCTTCCTCCACCTGTATTCTGCCTCTCCCCTCCTTCTCTTCAACCTTTTTTTTTTCTCTTTAAGGGTGTGTGTGGTTCAAGTATTATTTTGTTACAAAGATTCCATTTTCATGGGAATTAAAGATACCCAAGGAGAAGGTGGGAATTGAAATGATGGTATTTTGATTCCCAGGAATCAAACTTACTTAGAAATAGCTTTTCAAACTTTGAACCAAACATGGGAATATGATATTTCCATCTTAAAATTCCTAGGAATTATTTATAATTCCTCCAACCACACACACCCTAATTGTGACCTTTCAGTGGTAATTTCTTTCTAGTGGAAGCTCCATTTGCCATTATTAAACTACTCTTCTATATTAGCCAATGACAACAACAAAGAAGTCTTGTGACCCACAAATTCAGCCCAATAGAATATATAAATTCAGTTCTAATCTTAGTCTTTATTATTTTATCTTATCTTATCTTTAGTTATTCTTATCTTATCTTTATTTGCTTTTATTTTTCATAGGACAATGCTCTATATATATTTAGTTTTACCCTCATAGTTTACAATATACTTCAGTACAATTCATTCAATCAACAATCAATAAAAGTTCTTTTCTTTGCTTTTCCTATTCTTTCACAATTTTATCATGGTATCAGAGCCTTGGTATCCTCCTTAAAGAGGATATATAAACTATCATCTTTTTGGTGAGAAATCACCCTACCTCTTTTTCAACTTCCTCTCACAATGAATAATCAATCTTCCAATTCAGTTCAAGATCCAACCAATCTTTGTTAAAGGCATCCAAGTGAAAATCCTACCCCAGTTTTGGTTACCCCGGTTCTTTGCCAACAATTCCGTCTGCGCCTCCTATCTTCCGACAATTTCGTCTGCATTCTGTTTCAGTAGTCATATTTGCTTTTTGTTTCAGCAGTTTAATCTGCATATGTTTTAGCAGTTTCATCTGCACTCTTATTGCGCTCCACGCACCCTCCTTTTTTTATCGCGCTCTATGCGCCATTTGAAGTTATTGCGTCATACGTACGCATTTTTTTGAAGATCGCTGCTCAAGCACAGCATCTCCTTTTATATTTTTGCCGCCGGCAGCTCAAGCTCCGCTGCGCGCATTTTTTGAAGATCGCTGCTCAAGTACAGCATCTCCTTTTATATTTTTGCCGCCGGCAGCTCAAGCTCCGCTGCGCGCATTTTTTGAAGATCACTGCTCAAGTACAGTATCTCCTTTTATATTTTTGCCGCCGGCAGCTCAAACTCCGCCGCACGCATCTTCCTCCGCGTCACTATGTCAGACGCGTCTTCCTCAACAATTTCATTGGAACTTATCCAAGCTGTGGATTATTGACATCTTCCATTCACCAGCTTGCGGGGGCGTATTAAACTACTCTTCTATATTAGCTCATGACAACAATAAAGAAGTCTTGTGACCCACAAATTCAGCCCAACAAAATATATAAATTCAGTTCTAATTTTAGTCTTTATTATTTTATTTTATCTTATCTTTAGTTATTCTTATCTTATCTTTATTTGCTTTTATCTTTCATAGGACAATGCTCTATATATATTTAGTTTTACCCTCATAGTTTACAATATACTTCAGTACAATTCAATCAATCAAGAATCAATAAAAGTTCTTTTCTTTGCTTTTCCTATTCTTTCACAATTTTATCAGCCATGTCAAAATCAGACCACCGTTATGTTCTTGGTGAGTAGCTTTTCAATATAACCTATTTAATTTTTTTATTTGTTGAGTTTTTCTTGATTTTGATTGTTTTTATTTTTGTTAATTTTGTGATGTTTTTCTAACAATGTTATTTATGGTTGAGGTGGTTTTTTTTTTAGTGCTGTTGTGGCTGTTGCTATTACTAGAGTGTTGCTACTTTAGTTTGAAGTTAGAGGACTCAATAGATATTATTTACCTTGAGGTATGTCTCCTAAATTAATTAATTTTAATGTTATCAAAATTTTATCTAGATATAAAATGTAATAATTATAGAGAAACTAATTTATGAAAAAAAATATTTTATAAATTATTACATATTTTTGGATAGAAATTTAAACTAATAGAATAGTGTTTTATAATTGGAAAGGAGTAATGATTTGTGGGCAAGGTGTAGAGATCTTTCTTGTTTGTTTGTCAGAAATATTACTTATGTTTGCTCTGTTCTTAATGTGGGTATTAAAATGGTTAGAATGATTAGGATTAATCCAAGTATTTGCATAAATTGTATGGTATTTTTATATTTGTGATTGTGATGTAATGCATAAAAAAATTAAATTTGAGACTCTAGTGTAAATTGAAATTTGATAAAATTTTGGAAAAAGCTGAGACGATGAATTATCTTATTTGTAGGAAAGATTTTGTCGAAATTTTTAAAAAAAATTAGTAAAAGTAATTGAGACACATCCAGTAAATATCAAATCGTATTGACACTTGTAGATGTGGTTAAGGGTTCTATTATAGCAATTGCTTTCTCTCAAACTATCAATTTTATTTACTTCACTCATTTAATCGTGGAGACTTTTTCTGATAATTTTAATATTGAGAATTCTAAAAAGTCCAATTTTAGAAATTCTAATAATCTCAACAATGTTCTCGACAACATCAACAATTTTTGTTTCATCTCAATTTTTCATTTCTCAACCATTTAACTCTATTGGTCATAAGCTTGGAGAACGCAACCATTTCACATGGCAGCAACAAACTCTTGCAACAATCTATGATCAAGACTTGGAAGAACACTTACTCAAAAAGCATAATCCACAATACTTTACATCTCCTGAAGATCAATAAATTGGCCTTGAATCTTTCAGTTACGAACAAAGGCTACAAAATAACTATAATCTTCAATTATGATTGCTCGCTTTCATTGACCCAATTTTCATAAACAAAATGGTTGGTTGATCTTTCAATTATGAAATTTGGCACAAAATTGAGGATTATTATGCTCAGACTCTATTAAATATCATGTCAAGCTACTTAAAGCTCAACTCAAGACTATAAAAAAACAAAGCTTGTTTGATTATGACAACATATTCAAGGTGAAGGCTATAGCTGATTCATTAGCCGCTTAAGGATTTCCTCTTTCATCTTAAGAACATATTGATGTTCTTGAGAGCCTCAACGAAGATTATCAAATTCTTTTTACAACCAATAACTTCAAATCCGAATGGTTAAATCCTTGTGAAGTTGAGACTTAATCATGTCCTATGATAACATGTTGGAGTAATTTTGTAAACAAGGTAATTTTATGATTCAAGCTTATCTCACTCGGAGTTCCTTTTTCTCAATTTCTAATCGTAGATGAGGCTATGGTGGAAGAAGGGGTTGTGAAGGACATTTTTCTCATGGAGGTAGGGAGATTTTCTTTATATCATATAGACCTTAGTGTCACGTGTGTGGGTGTTTTAGTTGCATAACTTGACACTATTTCAATCACTTCAACCAAGATATCTCAACTCTAGGGGTGTACATGGGTCGGGTGAAACCGGATTCTTTCTAATCCAGTTCTGGTCCTAAATATACACTGGGTCTATTTTTTAGACCATAACCCGGTTCTATATCCGATGAAACCTAAACATTTTCGGGCCACAATTATACCGGATCCAAATCGGGTGAAAACCGGGCCTTTAAAGGTTTAACAATAATTTATAAAAAAAATTATTTATGATGCACTTATTTACTGATATCCATATTTGAACTTGAATTTGTCTATAAATTCTAATTTAATACTTCTTTGATCTCTTTTCTAATTCAACATGTATGACTAAAAATAAAATAATAAGCTTATAATTAATATAACATAATATTGGAATTAATTTAAAACATATTTATCTTTTTTCGCTCCCTTAGGGTGCACATGGGTCGGGTGAAGCCGTGTTTGCCTTGATCTAGACCCGATCCTAAATAATAAACGGGTCTATTTTTGATACCCAAATCCAGCCCTAAACTCGCTGAAATCACACCAAACTAGCCCTTAAAATGTTCAGGTCTGGGCCGAATCTTCGGGCCAGACTGGGCCATGTACACCCCTAGGTGGCACCACGGAGAGTCACTCTTAAGGAAGCGGGAGTTCCAGATATCACTTTGCAACTGTTACAAGTTCGTTACCTGGACTTAGATGCGAATTTTGAGCTTAAGACTGCGTTAATCAACTTGCTTCCTAAGTATCATGGGTTGCCGGGTGAAGATCCACTTAAACACTTGAAGGACTTTCAAGTTGTGTGCTCAACCGCAAGGAGACATGGTTCGAATGAGATAGTTGTGATGGTTTTTGCTTTCTCTTTCTCTTTAGAGGAAAAGGCAAATGAGTGATTTTATACTCAACTGGATCAGGTAATAACTAACTGGGATTTATTGAGGAATGAGTTCCTTGAAAAGTTTTTTCCACCTCAAAAGACGAATTTTTTGAGGAAAGAAATTTCATGTATTATGCAAAGAAATGGAGAGACACTTTATAAGTATTGGGAATAGTTTAAGAAGTTGCTTGAGTCTTGCCCTCACCACCGCATTGATGATTTGGTACTCATAAGCTATTTTTGTCAAGGCTTAGTTCCGCAAGACAAGCTTCTTATTGATGCCTCAAGTGAAGGATCTCTCACTAAGCATAAAACTATTAAAGAAGTATGGAAAATCATTGCGGATTTAGCGGATTCAACACAAAACTTGAGGACGAAAAACTCCCAACCAAAGTCTATTGGTGAGATTTCTCCTTCCGATGATGCTATCTTGACCAAGACACTTGGTGAAATGACTGTTTTGTTAAGACAAATCCATCAAAGTCAACAACTGCCACCAATGCTTCTACCTCAACCTCAACCACCTAGGATTAAAGGACTTTCTAGACCATGTGGTATTTGTACTTGTGGTAGTCACGACACCGATGAATGCCACAAATTCAAGAGGACAACATATTGGCGGTGGCTAATCCTTATCCACAAAGGTGAAACTTCCATCAAAGCAATCAAGGGTCATATCAATATGGAAAAAATCAAGGTCAAGGGTGGAGAGATAATTCTAATCAAAGATGGCAACAACCTTCTCAAAATCACCCTTTTCATTCTCAAAAAGCCTACTACCATCAACCACCATAATTCCACTACCAACCATACCAACCACAAAGCCCACTCCACTCACAATCAAACCAACAATCAAATCACCAACTACCATATCAATTCCCACCTCAATCAAGATATCAACCACCACATACTAGACCAAACTTCCACCAAAACAACCAAGCCTCTTTCTCTAACCAACCCCATGTAAATGACACCCTTCATACCTTCATCCAAGAGCTATGGGAGTTCCAAAAGAAGTAAGAAACTTATATGACAACCATAGCCGAGGTCTTGTCCCATTTGACACTACCACCATCCAACAACAATCACAACACCTCTCAACCATCTACCTCTAATGGCCTATCCTCTCAACCTTAACCAAATCCCAAGAGTAACATCAATGCAATCACCCTAAGAAGTGGTACAAAGTTGGAGGAGATTGATCCTAAGTTTACAACTGTGATGCAGGATGCCCATGATGAAGAAGTTGATGGGGAGGTGAATTTGGATGAAGATTAAAAAGGAGATATTGCAAAAGGAGAGAAGGATCAATTGAAGTCTAGGGAACCAAAGCAGAAGAATCCCTTAGAAGAGCCAATTCCTATACCTTTCCCAATGGTGGCCAAGAAGGCTAATAAGCATAAGGAGTTATTGGTGCAAATTTTCAAGAAGGTTGAGGTAATCGTGCCACTTTTTAATGCCATCTAACAAGTTTCGAAATATGCTAAATTTCTTAAGGATGTGTGTACGTGAAGGAGAAAATTAGTGAGCTAGGGAGGAGTCCAGTGAGTAATTTTATTTCTTGTTTCATTCCAAAAAAATATAGTGATCCCGGTCCTTGTTTGGTCTCTTATGTGATTGGTGGGATGCAAATTATGGATTGTATGCATGACTTGGAAGCATGTGTGAGTATCATGTCACTCTCAATTTATGAGAAGTTGAATTTGTCACCGTTGAAGCGGTCCGGGGCTAGATTTGTGTTAGCCGATAAAAGCATAGTTTTGGTTGTAGGTATTACGGAGAATGTGTTGGTTAACATTCAAGAATTAACTTTTTCAGTAGATTTCCATATCTTGGAGACACCTCCAATTGACTCTGATAGGCCATCTTTTATCCTACTCAGAAGACCATTCATGAAGACATTCCAGTTCAAATTAGATGCATTTTCGGGAGTCTATTCTTTTTAAGCCGAAGAAAAAGTAGTGGAGTTTAAATTGGAAGGAACCATGAAACAACCACTGGAGGTGTACTCTATCTTTGGTTGTGATATTATTGAGGAGGAAGTAGTTGAAGTCCATCCCGAAAAGAATGAGGAGATAAGTGTCAACAAGAGCTTGAGTATGGGAGGAATTGGCAATGAAGATGAAGGAGCTCCACCATTTCCAACCCATCCAGAAGTCAGGGAGTCCACTCTTCCATTAAAGGATACACAGGTTAAGCACAACAAGGAGTTGGAGGTTTTCCTCTTTAGGGATGCCCCAAAAGAATGATCATTGAAGTCATGCTCGTCCAACTTAAGGACGTTAAAGAAAAGTACTAGGTGGGAGACACCCCACCATGGTAACATCCTTCTAACTCCTCTTTTCCTGTAGCTTTTGCTTATTAAAATTTTTCTTCTCTTAGTTAGCTTTGTTTAGTTGAATTTTAGTTTTGATAAAGTGTTTTTGTGGTAGAATATATTTTGAGGTTGAAAACCTATGTTGAATATCATGTTTGGTGCTCTTAAAGGCTTAAAATTTTGCAAAAACAGGGTTCTGTGCGTAGGCACACATCTGTGCACATGCACAAATCATTTTGGACTCTCTGTCGCATGCATATACACGCTGCTGTGCGTATGCACACTTGCCTCATTTTCATTAAACCATGCGTATGCATGCATAGTTGCGTACGCACACCCTTGCTGCGTGCACACGCACACATTAGTGCGCATGCATACATGATACTAACTCAAAAAAAAAATTCTTTACGCACCCAGCTGTGCGTACGCAACACCAATTCAAAACTCTCTGTCGGGTGCCCACGCACACTGCTGTGCGTGCGCACACCCCTTTTTTTCACCTAGTGTGCGTATGCATGGACCTGTGTGCGAACGCACAAGCGTCGTTTTGGGAATGAATTTGAAAATAGATCCCTAACATTCGCACTTTATCCCTCTATCCCTTTCTTTCTTCTTCGTCCATACCACCACCATTGCCATAACACACCACACCACCACCTATCACCACCTCTCTTTCTTCTCTTCTGACGACCCCTTTGTCCTTCTTCTCCTTCTTCCCTTTTCCACCATTCTCCATTTTTCTTTGAGCTTGCTATGCTCCTCTCAGTGCCAGCTCACGCTTCTATCTTTTTTCGGCGACTACCCAGTTCCATCGTGACTCTAGCAGTGGCAACCTCATAGTGCCACTGCAATATCTCCCTCCATTCTTCATCCCTCTTTATTCAGGTTATATCTATGTCACTCTGTTTTCTTTATTTAGTTTTAATTACAATTTTTGTCTTTAATTTCATTAACTAGATTAGATTGAGATTAGTTGTTTGCAACTTAAATGAGTTGGAAGTGTTTGTTTGTTGATGATTGAGTTGAATGTTGCTTGAGATTTGCTTGAATTTGATGGATTTGTGCACTGCGCACCAACTGCTCGATGTAATGCCTAAATAGAACTTTGAGTTAGTTTCATGTGTTGTAGCTACCATATGCGTTAAACTATATTCCTATTTGGCAATTTACTCATGAATTGTGCACTTTTGGTTGATACAGATGATATTTAAGATTGAGATTCAACAACGCACTTATTCATTACATTAAATTACTAGCACCTAATAAATTTGAACATTTACGTTTTGTTGCATCTTTGGTGAAATTATTTTTAATAAGTGCATTTGAATTTACTGAAGTGAATTGGATTGCTTGTTCATCATAGTTTTAAAATCAATATAATGACATAACAAGGTACTTATTCTTGAATGTTTTGAAATTGTTTGAGTTGAATTGACTTGATTTTCATCAAGCTTGTCCTTCTTCGAATCAAGTGCTTTGTTCTTGTGACTATTTCATTGTTTTGGATGAATAAGTAGTTTGATCATTATTGAATTGGATATTATTTGTTTTGCGATTCTATATAACCTTGCGCTTTCACTTGCACAATTTCAATTTCAATTTCAACAAAAATTCAATTCACTTTTGTTGTGTTTGCCTAAGCTTACTTGTGCTTTAATCTTTGCTTATTCGTTGCTTGCATTTTAGGCCACTTAATTGAGGAACTCATGCTTAATTTTTTATTGTGTAGTTTGCTGTTTTAACCTGCCAATGTGTGTGTTGTAACTGCGCGCACATTTAGAATACACACGTTGTCTTTTGTTATACCACACTCCTATGAACTCTTAATGGTTGTATATTGTATCTATCTTTAGATTGTTACTTGATTCCTCTTTTGCCTTCTTTGCACCACTAGCCTTTTGTTTCTAAAGTCTATCCTTTTACCCTTTTTCATGATGTGCCGCCAGGGAAAGGAACCCACCACATCATTATCTGTCCCTATAGCCATTTCATCTGGTCATGCCTTTTGCCAAAGCGATAAATTGGATACCTTTGCTAATGAAAAGACCCAACTTTAATATACGCGCCTTGAGAAAAGAGCTATTCATTGGGAGTGGAAACTCAATATACAGGAGAAGATGGCATCGGTAATCCACGACCGTATTGCTTACTTTTAGTAGAGTTTCATTGAGCTTGATCCAATGGAGATCAATGAATCAATTGTGAATGAATTTTATGAGAAGCTCCTGAGTTGGGAAGCAGAGATGGTGTTTCTCAGAAGGAAGTAGTTAGATACCTTCACTCAGGCATTCGAGGCTCTCCTGCAGCTTCTACAAATATCGCCGAGCTGAGATGCATATACGAAGATAAAGGCGAATATTACTAAAGGAGAGCTCCTATTGGATCCAGTTCTGAAGAAGCTCAGCCACCCTGATGCTCAGTGGGAGTATAGTGTGAGGAAAAATTCTGTCCCTATTGCTTGAACCTAACTCCCGAGGCAAGCATATGACAACAGATAATTTCTTATTATCTGTTGCCTAGCACACATGCCACCCACATCCGTGTCCGTGTCACTGTTCTTATTTGGGCTATTCTGAGGGAAAGAAAATAGCTATCTTACTATTCATCAAAGAGTCGATGTGGAAGGTGATCCAGAAGCAAAAATTCAATATTCTCTTCCCGTTCCTAGTTATGAGATTGGCCATAGCAGCCGAAGTGGAGAGAAGGCCGGCCGACATTATGTTTAGGAACCCGAGGGGTCAACGGTTCCTTTCTTTTGGCGAGTGGGATGAGTCGGCCAAGAAGTGAACCAAGAAGAGAAAGACATCAGAGCCATCATCAGTACCACCACAATCATCAGCACCTGAGCTTCCCAGCCGACCTCTTTATGGATGGTCCAGGAGCTCCTGCAAGAAGTCCACCGCAATGAGTGCCACAATGCGTGGCAATTCCAGTGGATAGCGGCAAAGTTAGAGGGAGGAGATCCTAGACCGATGGAGGAGGATGATACTGAGGATAGAGATATTGAGCCAACTTTGGACATGGTAGTTTACGAGTAGCCCGAGCCCTTGCATCCACCAGCTGAAGGTGGAGAGTCTTAGAGCCTCTCTCCCTGGATTATCATGCATGCACAGAGGACCATGCAAAGCTTAAGTGTGGGGGAGGTGTCGCAACTTTTGGGGCGTAAATTTCTTTTTTTGGACACTTGGCACTCTATTTTGTTTCCGTTATTATGTTTTCTGGTGATAGCTATTAGTACTTTTGACTATTGCACTGCACTTTCTTATTTTGGTTGTATATATCTTAGCTTATTCCTAGTTTTAGTACTAGTTACTGCATTTTCATCTTGCATTTTCACATTTGGTTTGTAGATATTCTAAAGATATTTGTTGTGATTGGATGTCATAAATAGTAATTGGTACCTAGTTTATCTCTTCCTAAATGTTCATGATGATTTTTGGGTAGTGAAAATTAGAAAAAAGAGCTAGGAATTTTAAATTACATCCAACACATTATACATACATATATACATAGATAATAAACTTGGCGAAAACAATAAAAGTTTCCACGAAAAATCTCTTTTTAGGGTGTTTCATTGATTTGATTGGGAAAATTCTTTTTAAACTTGCTTAAACTATTCCGTGGAACATAGAAGAGAGATAGAACAAACAACCTTGTGAGTTGTTGAGCTTTTAATGTTTGGTTGCATTATTTTAACCATAATCTTAATTCTTGTGTGCTATGCTCCTTCTATGATTGTGATTTTAGATTTGCTTAATTTTTTATGTCCAATATTTGATGTGTGAATGCATTTAGAATGA
Organism: Arachis duranensis; assembly: GCF_000817695.3. Lineage (NCBI taxonomy): Eukaryota > Viridiplantae > Streptophyta > Magnoliopsida > Fabales > Fabaceae > Arachis > Arachis duranensis. The sequence goes on from NC_029777.3 coordinate 72,895,187, forward strand.
TTGAGGCCATTATTTCAATTAAAGCACACTAACCCATATAGCCTCACCCTTGTATCTACCCTTGTGAACCATTTTTGAGCCTTATCAACTAACTCCTCTTGTTCTTAATATTAACATATCACAACCCTAAGCGAAAAACTGTGAATGTCCTTGATTTGCATCTTTGATTAGCTTAGTTTGAGGTTTGTGTATCATTTAAGTGTGGAGAAATTTTGAAAAACATCGATAGTGTATAAAAAGTTTATTTTGGGTATTCGTTGAAAATTTTGAAAAATGGGTGCACATTCATGTGTCAATTGCTTAAATCATATGCATTTATCTTTTGTGTTTATAAGTATATTTTATTCCAAAAAAAACTATAGAAAAAGAAAAAAAAGAAAAAAAATGAAATGAAATGAGAAAAATAACAAAAGGGGGACAAAGGTTACCCTAAAGAAAAAAAAAGAAAAATATGAATAATGAATGCATATATGGATTGAATGAGAAAGAATGCATGAATGTGTAAAAAAAGAGAATAATGGGTAGTTACATTGCATTATAGTGATTAGTTTGATATAGGTTGGGTGGATACTTAAGCTAATTAAAGAATCAATTTCTTAGTCTACTTGACCATATTCATCCTACCTTAACCCTAATCCTATTACAACCCTAAGAAGTCCTCATGATACTTACATACATGCATTAAATATTTGTTGATTGTTAGATGAAGAGAAAATCCTAGAAAGCATGATTAGAGGATAATTGAGTGATTAAACCCTAAACACTGAGTGATTAGAGTGTGTACTGATGGTGTTTTTGTGGAAAAATGAATTTCCAACACACATATCCAACCGGCAAGTGTACCGGGTCGCATCAAGTAGTAATAACTCACTTAGAGTGAGGTCGATCCCACAGGGATTGATGGATCAAGCAATTTTAGTGGGTGATTAGTTTAGTCAAGCTAACATTGAAGTGAATTTGGATGAAGTGTAGCCAACAGAAAGTAAATTGCAAGGAAATTAAAAGATGCAGAAAATAAAATTGCAGGAAACTTAAATAACAAGAAAGTAAAATAGCTGAAACTTAAATTGCAAGAAATATAAATTGCATCAAATGTAAAGGGGGCTGGGGTGCTAGCAATTAAATGAAAGCAGTAGATCCAAGCTTAGAACAATTGCAAGGAAATTAAATTGCAGGAAAAGTAAATTCAAGGTCACAGTAGCTTAAATGTAAATTGCAGAAGAACACAAGTGCAGGAAATTAAATTGGGAGCAATGAGATGCAACAAAGAGACATAGATCATTTTTCAAGTCTCAAAGTGAAACTAACAATTTCAATGAAACAGTAAAAACAGAAGGAAAGCCAAGAGCTCAATTGCTCACTTGACCAAAACAGAAACAAAATTCAACTCAATTGTGAAACTCAGAAAAGAAATTCAAGATCTCAGGGAATCAATGAGACTAGAGAACAAGTCTAGATCTCAAGCCCTTCCTTGATCAATTCAGAGAACAATTTGCAGAAGAAAGAAGAAAAATGAATTGCAGAATTAAAGAGAAGATGAAGCAGTATGTGAATTTCAATTATGCAGAAAAAGTAAACAAGAGATCTCAAGGTGAGATTGAAACAGACGGCTTGGTGTGTGAGGATGCTGCCCTGCCCTCACGGAGGGCAGGACAGAAAAAAAATGGTGCGCCAGAAATTGTGCTGTGGTGCGCGCTGGTGCTGCCAGGATCGTGCCTTGGTGCGCCAGACTCATTTCTTGGTGCGCCAGACTCATTTCTTGGTGCGCCAGATTCATGCCACACAAAATGCTGCCCTGCCCTCGCGGAGGGCAGGGCAGTGTTTTCACTTTGATGTCCCAAGTTCGAACCATGGCCGAAACACACGCTATTTAATTTCCTTGGCTTTCTTGGCACCAAAGTAAGGCCTAGTTTCTTGCTTTCTCATGGCCCTTAAAGATGCCTTTCGTTTCTGCCTCAATTGTACGCCAAATATGGATTGCTATATATCGTTGGAAAGCTCTGAAT
>NC_029777.3:72897387-72897737 GCF_000817695.3 Arachis duranensis
TCCTTGGCAAGGGCAGGGCAGTGTGCGTGCTGGTTGTTTTCCTCTTTAATTTGGTCATGGGCCACGCTTTTAAAAGCGTGGCAAAAGCGTGGCCTAAAGCTCCAAAGTGTGCTCCAACTTCAAAGTGTGTCCCAAAGCTCTTTTTTTCTCTTTTTTTGTGCTTCTTTGCTTCTTTTTCTTCTTATTTCCTACAAGATTTATAAAATTAAAATATCAAGAAAATATATCATTTAAGTACAAAAGCATTCAATATTTAAGCACAAATTGTTAATTTCTTGTATGAAAAGCATAGAAAAATAGGTATATGATGACATGTCATCACAACACCAAACTTAAACCTTGCTTGTCCC
>NC_029777.3:72898810-72904839 GCF_000817695.3 Arachis duranensis
ATTGGAACCAAATTTTGTTGCATAGCAACACCAAACTTAGAATGCAACCATATGTCAATTTATTTGAATTAAAACTAAACAAAAGAAACTGTTATTTGTTGAATACAATCACCAAGTGAAGAATCTATCATGAGTAAGGATGTTTGGGTGATGTATTAACAAACACAGTTAGTAAAAGAAAGCATTAAAAACAAGGAAATGACTAAAACAATCAAGAAAACTAAAATTGTCTAACTAAAAAAAAATAACACTGTAGCGGCATTATGATTATGTAAACAAGTGGTGTTGCTTGAATGAATTGCATAGAAAAATAAGTGGCACACCAAACTTAGAATCTTGGTGCGTCACTTTCATTTTTGATTTGATGCAATCATCCAAAAAGATTGAAAATAATTTGTTGCAAGGCAACACCAAACTTAGAATGTAATCATATGCCAATTTATTGAAATTTAAACAAACCACAAAAAGAAAATAAAGTAGAGAAAAAATGTTACCTACGGTTGGGTTACCTCCCAACAAGTGCTCTTTTAGTGTCATTAGCTTGACATGTTGTTCTTCACTTTCTTCCTCTTCTTCCAATTGGTTAAGAGGAATGACTTCAAGGGAGGAGAAGTTCCAGCTATTGTCCCCTTTCTTGGTTTCCTCTCAGCAAGCTTTCTTTTGAAATTGGTTTGATTGAGCTTGCTTGCTTGATCAGGGGGAGGATTGTTTGCAGTTGACCTTTTCTTGAATGTTGTCCTTGATATCTTGGTCACAATCCTCTTCTTGGTGTTTTTGTTAATTGCCTTCACTTCTTTGGATTCATGAATTGGTTGCTGTGTGATTTTTGGAGTTTGATCTTCATCCAGAGCCTTTTGAATTGGTGGTTCAATGAATCCTTCTTCTATGCAACTCTCTGCTTCAATTGAGGGTGACTTCTCTTGAGTGTCTTCCTCACTTTCTTGATCCTCCACTTCTTCCCTTGTCACCTCAAGTGCAGTTTCATTTTCAACCACCTCATTCTTCATTGAAAGTTCACTTGATGCAGTGGCCTCCTTATCTTGCTCTTCCACTTTCTCCTTCACATCCATCAATTGGCCTTCATTTTCCTTGCTCAGTGGTTCTACGCTCCTCCTTGTTTGCTCTAAGGGCTTCCACTTTCTTCGTTGCACTCAACAAATGAGCTACGTGCACTTCCATGTTTGTGAAGAAGTTCTCTTTTCTTTTCCGGAATTTCTTTTCTTCCTCCCAACATCTTTTGAGCATAGACTCAATCCTTGAGAGTCCTTGGCTTGTGGATGTTTGTGTTGGTTGTGAGTCATGTGATGGATTTTGTGTTGAGGCATAGTTAATTGATGAAGAATTTTCAAATGAGAAACTGGGAAGTGAGGGTGGATAATTTTTCATGTGATTTGACTGCTCAGAATTTGCAGTTTCTTGGTGATACTCCCATCCACCATGAGGATAATGATATGAATCATTTTGTGGTGGTGGTTGGTATCCCTCATAATTCTCTTGCTCATCTTGGGGTTCTGAAGCAAATCTCCATGGATTGGAGTGCTCAGAATTTGTGTCTTCCTGGTGATATTCCCAACCATAATGAATTTTTGTGGAAAAATGAATTTCCAACACACATATCCAACCGGCAAGTGTACCGGGTCGCATCAAGTAGTAATAACTCACTTAGAGTGAGGTCGATCCCACAGGGATTGATGGATCAAGCAATTTTAGTGGGTGATTAGTTTAGTCAAGCTAACATTGAAGTGAATTTGGATGAAGTGTAGCCAACAGAAAGTAAATTGCAAGAAAATTAAAAGATGCAGAAAATAAAATTGCAGGAAACTTAAATAACAAGAAAGTGATACGTAAAAATTTGATTTCACGTACAACCGGCAAGTGTACCGGGTCGCATCAAGTAATAAAACTCACTTAGAGTGAGGTCGATCCCACGAGGATTAATGGATTAAGCAAGCAATAGTTAATTAATTGTTCTAGTTAGACGATTCATGTTTGAGTGATAAGCAACAAGAAATGTAAATGACTTGAAATTAAATAAAAGCAATAAAGTGCAAGGAAAGTAAATGACAAGAAATTAAAGTGCTAAAAATTAAAGTGCAAGAATGTAAATTGCAAGGAATAGAAAGTACAAGAAAGTAAAGTGCAAGAAAGTAAATGACTAGAAAGTAAAACCAAGTGAAGTATTTCTACAAACACTTGGAAGGCATAAATGTGCCAAAGTAAAGAAAGCCATAAATGTGCATAAGTAAATGACAAGAATTTAAAGAGAACAATTAAATGACAAGAATTAAAGACAAGAAGTAAATAACAAGAATTAAGAATGAAATTAACATTGGGATCAAGAGATATTGCATTCTCAAGATCAACAATTCTCATCTCCACTTCAATCATTCAATCATTGATCTCTTGGCAAATCATAAGTAATCAAACCCCAATCTCTTGGTGATTTGATTTCTCTTAACTTGATCAATTGCGAATCTCTTGATCTAATTGCTCATGAGAAGAGATGAAGAATGGTCTCTAATTGCCACACAACCCTCAAGATTTCAATTCAAAGTGATTACATCTCACATATCAAGCTAAGAATTATCAATCAAGAGAGTTGTGAGAGAAGAGCCTCAAACTAAATTCTATAACTCCTTTCTCAAGTTCATCATATAATTCAAATAGATCTAATCCCTCTCTCGATAGTAATTAGATCTTTGAAGCACAAAAACTCTCTCTAAAGAAACAATGAAAGAAGAATTGAAGATGAAGAATGAAAAAAATCAACCCATTAAATTGCAATAGAGCTCTCTTTCCCAAATGTTGGAAATTAGAAACTCATCATAACAAAAATATTTACAAAAGTGTGAATGAAAGAAAATATAAGATTCAGCAATTTAATTCTTGTTCTCTTTACTTTCAATGCAATTTAAATTCTGCAAGTTACCCATCAATCAACCAAATCTTGATTCGCTTGACTAAATCAACCACTAAACTAAAATTGCTCAATCCTTCAATCCCTGTGGGATCGACCTCACTCCCGTGAGTTTTTATTACTTGATGCGACCCGGTGCACTTGCCGGTTAGATTGGTGTTATTTTGGGAGAGATCTTTGTCTCAACCAAAATTTACCCATCACTCATCATAACAAAAATATTTACTAAAGTGTGAATGAAAGAAAATGGAAGAAGAGAAGAGAATGAGAGTGAAAGGGGAGTGGAGTCAGCTCCACCCCTCCATGGTGTGTGTGAATCGATGAATCTAAGGTCCTATTTATAAGCTACCTAAATTACAAATTCAAATGAAATTACAATCAAATGCAAATTTCCTAATTACTTCTAGATGATTCTTGTGGCCTTGATTGATTGTTACTTGTGGCTTGACTTGGACTTGTGAACTTTTAACTCCCTTCATAGAAGCTTGAAACATTGAAGAATAAATGAAGGGATTGGAGTATTTGGAAGTGGCCCAATGTGGAGTGTCATTGAAGTGGCATTTTGGGCTTTTGAAGGTTTGGAAAAACCTTACACGCTGAAGTATTGGTCTGTTTGGGTCTTTAAATTGAATGTCTACTATAGACTATTATATATCTTTGGAAAGCCCTAGATCTCAGCTTTCCAACGCCGCTGGAAGCATGTCAATTGGACTTCTCTAGCCCAAGTTATGATCTTTTGAAGGTGAAGAGGTCAGTCTGGCGAACTGCAGGGACTTGTTTTACGCTGAAATTGTGAAGCTAAACGAATAGCAATTTGTCCCCTCAAATCAGTGTCAACTATAAAGTGTTATATATGGTTGGAAAGCTCTAGAAGTCTACTTTCTAAGGACACTGAGATCACTTCATTTGGAGCTTTGTAGCTCGAGTTATTCTTGTTGGAGTGTGAAGAGGTCAGGGTTGCAAATCCTCTTTGCTTCTCTTTGAGTTTGTTTCCAACTTTTTGCCACCTTGGGAGTGTGCTTCCTCTATTAGTGCTTTTATTGCTTCATTTTCCATAATTTCCTACAAAATTTATTAACTCAAGCAATCAAAGCAATATTCAATTTAATCACCAAAACACTCCCATAATTAAGCATTATGAATTGATTTTTATATGAAAAAGCATAGAAAAACATAACATGATGCGTAGTCATCACAACACCAAACTTAAACTTTGCTTGTCCTCAAGCAAACAAAGAATCATTCAATAAAGATTGACAATCCAAGGTGAGAAGAATAGCAATTAAATGTTCATGGTTGGCTAGTTTATTATGCATGCTACAATCTCAAAAGAAATTCAAATGATTGATGCTTCTATCTAGCTCATTTTATGAAATATTTTTCTTTATGTTCCTTACTTGAAACAAGCTTTTCATCTTTTTCTTAGCTTAGCTTCTTGGGTGCTTTGCACCATTAGTTAAAAGCTTTGACTCTAAATGCTTTGTTTTCAAGTATTACCACTTGATACATAAGCACCACAAGCATTTAATTAGAGGACTTTTTAAGCTCATTTATTCCTTTTCTTTACTTTCCTTCTAATCATTGGTGCTTAGAGCCTTGAGCTTTGAGGGAGTGCTTTGCACTTGAGCCTAGTCTTGACTCTAAGTGTTTTGTTTTCAAGCTTTTTGCTTGATACATAAACACCACAAGTACATAACAATGAAATTGTCATTGGTACTCAGAGCCTTCAGCTTTCTCAATTTTTCCCTTTTTCTTTCTTAATCTTTTAATTGATTTGCTTGTTCAAGGTTTTCAATATTTCAAACATTTCATAAAATGTCCTAGATGAAAACTTCAATTAAACAAATTCAAATGTAATTGAGCAACAATAGTCATGCTAGCCTTCCAATACTTATATGCACATGCTTAGTTCTTCTTTAATTCCTTGTTTGTTTATGATCATGATGCTTTTTTTTTGCTTTTGTATTCACAAAACTCAAGTTGGTAGTCATAATGCCACAGCAACATATTGCAAATCAAAATTCAAGCTATGCTTATTCATACCACACATGTATATAAAGAAGGTAATAAGACAATCATGCAATTTAAAGTGCTAGAAATAAATGAGAGGAAAAAGAACTTTACAACCTTGTAATTTATCTTCTCTATTGTTGTCCTTTTCCTCCTTTTCTTTCCCTTCCCACACCAAACTTAGAATGATTTCCAGTAAAGATTGGAAACAAATTTTGTTGCATAGCAACACCAAACTTAGAATGCAATCATATGTCAATTTATTTGACTAAAACTAAGCAAATGAAACTGTTGTATGTTAAATACAATTACCAAGCTAAGAATCTGTCATGAATAAGGATCTCTTGGTAATGTATTAACAAAACAGTTAATAAGCAAACTAAATGAAAGCATTTAAAGAAAAAAAATAACTAAAGCAAGTAGAATGCAAAAGTGTCAAATCAAAAGAGAAAACTAAAACTGCAGAGGCATTATGATTATGCAGACAAGTAGTGTTGCTTGAATAAATTGCATAGAAAATAAATGGCACACCAAACTTAGAATCTTGGTGTGTCACTTTCATTTTTTATTTGATGCAATCATCCAAAAAGATTGAAAACAATTTATTGCAAAGCAACACCAAACTTAGAATGTAACCATATGCCAATTTATTGAATTTAAATAAAACAAAGAACGAAAACAAAGCAGAGAAGAGAAATTATACCTATGGTTGACATATTGTTCACTTTCTTCCTCTTCTTCCAGTTTGTTAACAGGAATGACCTTAATGAGAAAGGAGATTCAGCTAGTGTCCCCTGTCTTGGCCTCTCCTCAGCAAGCTTTCTTTTGTTAATGGCTTGATTGAGCTTGCTTACTGGATCAGGGGGAGGATTGCTTGTGGTTGACCCCTTTTTCTTCATGAATATTGTCCTTGGTAGTTTGGTCACAATCCTCTTCTTGGTGCTTTTGTTAATTGCCTTCACTTCCTTGAATCCAAGTCTTGGTGGTTGTGTGATTGTTGGAGTCTTCTTTTCATCAAAAGCCTCTTGAATTGGTGGTTCTATGAGCCCTTCCTTTTTGCACTTCTCTGTTTCAGTTGAGTGTGATTTCTCTTGAGTGTCTT
>NC_029777.3:72907363-72909008 GCF_000817695.3 Arachis duranensis
CTCAAATGATGAATCTAAGGCCCTATTTATAAGCTACCTAAATTACAAATTCAAATGAAATTACAATCAAATGCAAATTTCCTAATTACTTCTAGATGATTCTTGTGGCCTTGATTGATTGTTACTTGTGGCTTGACTTGGGCTTGTGAACTTTTAACTCCCTTCATAGAAGCTTGAAACATTGAAGAATAAATGAAGGGATTGGAGTATTTGGAAGTGGCCCAATGTGGAGTGTCATTGAAGTGGCATTTTGGGCTTTTGAAGGTTTGGAAAAACCTTACACGCTGAAGTATTGGTCTGTTTGGGTCTCCAAATTGAATGTCCACTATAGACTATTATATATCTTTGGAAAGCCCTAGATCTCAGCTTTCCAACGCCGCTAGAAGCATGTCAATTGGACTTCTCTAGCTCAAGTTATGATCTTTTGAAGGTGAAGAGGTCATTCTGGCGAACTGCAGGGACTTGTTTTACGCTGAAATTGTGAAGTTAAACGAATAGCAATTTGTCCCCTCAAATCAGTGTCAACTATAAAGTGTTATATATGGTTGGAAAGCTCTAGAAGTCTACTTTCTAATGATACTGAGATCACTTCATTTGGAGCTTTGTAGCTCGAGTTAATCTTGTTGGAGTGTGAAGAGATCAGGGTTGCAAATCCTCTTTGCTTCTCTTTGAGTTTGTTTCCAACTTTTTGCCACCTTGGGAGTGTGCTTCCTCTATTAGTGCTTTTATTGCTTCATTTTCCATAATTTCCTACAAAATTTATTAACTCAAGCAATCAAAGCAATATTCAATTTAATCACCAAAACACTCCCATAATTAAGCATTATGAATTGATTTTTATATGAAAAAGCATAGAAAAACATAACATGATGCGTAGTCATCAAGAATCGTTTGAAAAAATTAGACATCTTAATTTTAACATATAAAAGTAAGTAAAATAGCTGAAACTTAAATTGCAAGAAATATAAATTGCATCAAATGTAAAGGGGGCTGGGGTGCTAGCAATTAAATGAAAGCAGTAGATCCAAGCTTAGAACAATTGCAAGGAAATTAAATTGCAGGAAAAGTAAATTCAAGGTCACAGTAGCTTAAATGTAAATTGCAGAAGGACACAAGTGCAAGAAATTAAATTGGGAGCAATGAGATGCAACAAAGAGACATAGATCATTTTTCAAGTCTCAAAGTGAAACTAACAATTTCAATGAAACAGTAAAAACAGAAGGAAAGCCAAGAGCTCAATTGCTCACTTGACCAAAACAGAAACAAAATTCAACTCAATTGTGAAACTCAGAAAAGAAATTCAAGATCTCAGGGAATCAATGAGACTAGAGAACAAGTCTAGATCTCAAGCCCTTCCTTGATCAATTCAGAGAACAATTTGCAGAAGAAAGAAGAAAAATGAATTGCAGAATTAAAGAGAAGATGAAGCAGTATGTGAATTTCAATTATGCAGAAAAAGTAAACAAGAGATCTCAAGGTGAGATTGAAACAGAATTTCTTCAATTCTCTACCCAAGATTTAAAGCAAAAAGGAAAACTTAAAGGAGAAAGCTCTCAAATCCTAATATTCCCTAATGGGTCTAGCCTCTTTCTAATGGAGCTCCCCTTCCGAGCTCTAATTGATGCCTTTATATAGGCTTTACAAA
>NC_029777.3:72909155-72911060 GCF_000817695.3 Arachis duranensis
CTTGGTGAAAGCACTTGAGGAGCAATTTTTTTCTTGATTTTCCATGAAGAGCACGACATTGCCCTGCTCTCCAAGAGGGCAGGGCAGAAAATTGAGCGCTACTTTGTTTTGGAGTGAGGCTCCAGCTTCGAGCCTTGGTGGAAGCATTTTGGTTTATTCTCGCTTGTTTTTTGCCCTTAAAGATGCCTTTTGTTCCTGCCTCAATTTTATGCCAAATATGGATTGCTATATATAGTTGGAAAGCTCTGAATGTCAGCTTTCCAACGCAACTGGAAGCACATCAATTGGACGTCTGTAGCTCAAGTTATAGCCCTTTGAAGGAGGCATGGTCATGCTGTGAGCGTCCAGATTTTACCTTAGCGAAATTCTTGCTTCCAACCTCAATGTGCATCACGATTCTGCCCTGCCCTTGGCAAGGGCAGTGCAGTGTGCGTGCTGGTTGTTTTCCTCTTTAATTTGGTCATGGGCCACGCTTTTAAAAGCGTGGCCTAAAGTTCCAAAGTGTGCTCCAACTTCAAAGTGTGTCCCAAAGCTCTTTTTTTTCTCTTTTTTTGTGCTTCTTTGCTTCTTTTTCTTCTTATTTCCTACAAGATTTATAAAATTAAAATATCAAGAAAATATATCATTTAAGTACAAAAGCATTCAATATTTAAGCACAAATTATCAATTTCTTGTATGAAAAGCATAGAAAAATAGGTATATGATGACATGTCATCATGTACACATCCGATTAGGGGTTTGATTGCTCCATTCTATGTCTCCACATCTCTTATTTTGTATCATCTTGCAAGTTACTACATTTTTTTTGAAAACTCGAATTAATTCATGGGATTGTGATTGCAATGAACTAATTCTTTATTTTAGCCCTATATGTCTATATGCCTGCTTGAAAATTTGTTTGTTTATTTTGACCACATCAATAGAAACCTATGGTATAGATAGAAGTAGATAGCATTAATTAGAATAATTGCATGCATATAAGTAGTTTCAGTCAATAAGTTGTTTTTCCTTTGATCATTCTTCTTTGTGCTTTGCATGAGGACATGCTATTATTTAAGTGTGAAAAAATTGATGAGTCCATATTTGATGATAATTTTTTACTTGAATTGAGTGAATTTCATCACATAAACTTGCATTTATTCACTTTAGTGCTTTTACTTTCCATTACTTTTACGTTTTTCTATTTTTTCACCTTGCATCCTCCATAAGCCGCTCCACCCTACCTCTTACTTCCGTTACTTCTCTCTTATACTTAGCCTCAGATAACCTTAGCTTATATTCTCACACAATCCATCTATCTAGCTATTGTATAACATTGAGAGTTATCGTTCGTGAGTGGAACCTAACAAAAATAAATTTCAACGAATTTCTCTATCTTCTTTTCTTTGACAATTACATATTGATAATGTTTCCAACTTTGTCAAATATCTTTCACATTCACGCAACAATAGTGTTCATTGGTAAGTTATCTACGAAAACAATGACCATCTTACTCCCAGCTAGTCGAGTTTCCTATACTTTCCTTCCTTTGTTTTGTCATCTACTGTCTGATTCTATGTCCTATGGTGTGTGAATGGTTGATCTAGCTGCCAATGACTTTTATGTTTTCTTTTATTGACTATTTGTTATTGACTTTTCACTTTTTCTTACATGTTTTCTAACCGTGTCTTATATAATTCTCATATTAATTAACGATAATGTTAGGGAGACAATATTTAAAATTATCTTATATAGCATAATATCTATAATTTCATACATATGACATTCGTAATTACATATTTGTTACATCTAAAATTATATAATTATTCTAATGATAATTAAAAATACAAAATAAGACAATTTTAAACTATTTGAACTGATTTTTTATTGTCTCTCAAATATTATTGTTAATTAAATACTATATAT
>NC_029777.3:72916356-72946741 GCF_000817695.3 Arachis duranensis
AATATTATATTTGTTATTATATTCTATATCTTTTATTTCTTTTATTTTCTTTTTATTTATATAAGTTTTTATAATTTTTTATTATAAATTTTATCAATTTATTCCATACAAATTAATTTATCATATTTTTTAGATGTTGAATCTTCTCAATGTTAGATTATATTCCTTACGCGATTAATTTTATTTTTTATTTAAAAAATTGGGTAATGAAATAACATCAATGCTGCATCTTTTTATTCGCCTTTTTGACTTACCTTCTTTTCTTGTAGAGATTATAAATAATTATATATATATTGATACTTATGCATAAAGGTTAAGTTTAAATTATATCCTTACATAACTCTTTGGAGCTTGATTTTAAAAATCAATTTTCTTCAATTAATGGCATAGCTAATATCACTACAACAATATAGATTATTTTTTAGGGTTATATGTGTAAAAAAAGAATTAAAATTTGTCAAAAAAATAAATTTTGACACTATTTTAACTATGAAAATATGTTAATAAAAATTTGGTCAAAAATAGTATTTTTAACATATTAGTAATTGTGAAAAAACTTTAAATCTTATTTTAATAAATATTGGCTGTTAAAAATAATTTGTTAAAAAAAATTTGAGAATATATTTTCTATGATATTTATTAACCGTAAAAAATACTATTTATTTTGACACTTATTGACCATAAAAAATTTTCAATAAAAATTTTCAACAAAGAATGAGATGAGATCTTGAAATTGAAGAATAAACTGAGATTTTGAAGATAAAAAATGAGTAATATAATCCCAAACTGAGAGCAGTATGATGTCAACATTGACGGAGTCCAAAGAAGAAGAGGAACACCGGAGTAAATTGAAAACAAATGAGTGTCAAAATTGAGGAGTAATTTTCTACGGTCAAATTATTCATCAAGAAAACATAGAAAAATTGATATTTGTGATATTTATAAAAAGTATATATTAATTTTTACACTTAATGATGATTGTTAAAAAGACAATGTTAAAATAGCTCACTTTTCTTGTAGTGCGTAACATGTTTTTAAATGTGTTTCTCAATTTATTTTGTTTAATTTATTTAAATGTGTTAATTAATTAATTAATTATTTTTTGATTGAGATAAATATGAATTTTTTAAATATTTTGTATGACCACATCAATTATAACTAATCAATTATATTAATTATTTTATTTAACTAGAAGAAATAAATTAATTTTATTTTAATTTATACTATTTTTTATCTAATGTATTTTGATGAATAATTTTTAAAATATTATAATTAATTATTATTTAATTTGATTGAGATAATAACTAATCAATTATATTATTATTTGATTTGACCGGAATAAATAAATTGATTTTATTTTAATTTGTATGTTTTTGTCTTATGTATTTTAATTAATTGTTTTAAAAAATGTTATAACTTTTATATGGCATATTTATATGATATTTTATTTATTTAACTTATTTTATTTAATAAAACAATTATAATCAATTTATTATAATAATTTTAAATTTAATTAATTTAAATATATATTATTTGATTTAATTTATTAACACGTTAATGTTTCAAGTCATTGTTTATCAAAAAAAATTATTTCTTTTTTTGATCTTAAATATTTGATTTTAAATTTTGAATTTTTGTTCATTATTTATATTTGCTTTTATTTAATATTAAATTTAATATTTCTATTAACATTTTATTGTAATTTATTGTCTAATAATTATATGCCCACCATCAATTATATGGTCATAATTATTTATTTAATTTATTAAAAAAATAATTTTTTATTTTATCCATTTCTATATTTGATAACTTATTCATTATAAAAAAATCATCATATATGCTAAAAGAAAATATTATTTTTTACTAATTATTCTTTCATTCGGTAATATGTAACACCCTGCCATACTTAAATCTTATGCTTAAGTTATAAGACTAAGATAATAAGGTATTACGACCTCTAAAAAGCAAAATAAATATATAATAGAGGGCAAAAAACCCTAATAAGCCACATCAAGAAGGGTGTAACGTAAATACGCTAAACTGAAAATTGTTTCAGCAATAAGCCAGACGCTATTTTTATGTAATTCGAACCAGGGTGGTTCGAACTACAAACGTGAGTAAATCGAACCAGGAAGGTTCGAATTAGGGGAGAGGAACGAATGTAATTCAAACCAAGCTGGTTCGATCTCCATCCCCATGTAATTCGAACTAGGCTAGTTCGAACTATAGGCAAGTGTGCAACGTATGTAATTCGAACCAAGCTGGTTCGAATTACCCTTGGCGTGCTCCTTCATAAATCGAACCAAGGTGGTTCGAATTAGGGGTGATTCGGCTATATAAGGAGTTCGAATCACCCTCATTCGAACTATTATTCCTCCCCCCTACCCCACAAAAACTCAGAGAAAACGACCCAGATTCTCTCCGAGGAAGACCTGAACGGAATACTCTACTGATGGGGGACGATCCAGCACGGTTATATCGCTTGGACGGAGTCGCTCATATAGCCGGGGTCATCAACGAAGAGGTTAGTACGGAAATATTTTTTATTCTAGCGGTATTTGTGCCTTAGTGGTTTTGCATATGGGTTAGACGGTGGTTTATGTTAGTGGTTTATGTAGGTGGTTTATGTGAGGGGATTATGTTGGTGGTTTATGTTAGTGGTTTAAGTTAGCGGTTTAAGTTAGTGGTTTATGTTAGTGGTTTAGGTTTGTGGTTTAGGGTAGTGGTTTATGTTAGTGGTTTAAGTTAGTGGTTTCTGTTAGTGGTTCATGTTGGTGGTTTATGTTAGCAATTTTTACGAGTGGTTTATGCAAGCGGTTTATGTTAGTGGTTTAGGGTAGGTGGTTTTCGTTAGTGGTTTTATGTTGGTGATTTGTTTGACTTGTTTGATGGTAGTTGTTTTACGCTAGCTCTTTTATGTAAATCGGTTTAGTTAAGCTGTTTATTGTTAGTGGATCTTGTTAAGCTGGTTTATGTTAGCGGTTTAGTTGTGCGGTCTATGGGTTTGTTTTCCAGTTGCTTATCTTTCATGTAATGTTATGCGGTTTTATTTAGCAGAATGGTTTGTTGATGATTTATCATACTGCTTACGATTGTGGTTGGTTTTTAAGCTGGTTCTAACTATGCGGTTCATTTCATGCGCAGCCCCAGCGATGCATTAGGAGCATGCGGCGGCAGCAGGGCATGCGACTTGATGACAGATACGTTCCGTACTTGCAGATGGCAGGTCTATACCATCTTGCAAGGCTGAACGACCGATGGTTCCGGCTAGACAAGGCCCTTGTCAGTGCATTCGTGGAGCGATAGCGTCCTGAGACGCACACGTTTCATATGCCGTTCGGAGAGTGCACGATCACACTCCAGGACGTGGCATACCAGCTGGGTTTGCCAGTGGACGGCCGTTACGTGAGCAGGTGCCTGTCAGAGTTCCATATATACATCGAGGGTGGCCGTCCAGCCTGGGTCTGGTTCCAGGAGTTGCTCGGAGTTATACCTCCTCCCAGTCAGGTTCAGAAGTACGCAGTGAACTGCAGCTGGTTTCAGGAGACTTTCGGTGAGTGCCCTGAAGATGCAGATGATGACACTGTGCGCCAATATGCCCATGCGTACATCATGATGTTGTTGGGCACGCAGCTGTTTGCAGACAAGTCCGGGAACCGGATTCACTTCAGATGGCTTCCGTACGTAGCGAGGCTGGAGGAGCTGGGTACCTACAGCTGGGGTTCTGCAGCACTGGATTGGTTGTACCGGTGCATGTGCCGAGTGGCGAACAGACATGTTGTCAAGTTAGCAGGCCCGCTTCAGCTACTTTAGTCTTGGATCTTTTGGCGCTTTCCTTGGTTTAGGCCTGCAGGATATGAGACGTTCAGCTGGCCGTTGGCCTCGAGGTACTATACTAGGCCTTCTCTATTTCAATTTGACATACATAACTGCGCATTCATTAATAGTCTATTGCATAATCTAAACACATATTTCAGTAGATGTAACACATGTGTATGGTGCAGATGGTCAGGTTACGACCCTTCCGAGAGCGAGAAGGGTCCTAGAGTACAGATGTGGAGGCTCAAGATAGACCGGTTACAGGACAGGGAGGTGAGTATGCTAGTTAACAAGTGTCCTTTTATAATCAAACTTTTCGAGTTGTGTCCTACAGTTGCCCTAACAAGGGTGAGTTCCTTGTGCAGTTTATATGGATGCCGTACAGTAGCCCCGACGTACTTCAGGTTGTGCATCCAGAGGTTATGGAGCCTCGACATATGGCGTTGTGGCGCTCTGTGACCGCGCTGATCTACTTTGCTGTCATAGAGTGGCATCAGATAGATCGTGTTCTTCCGCAGTTTGGAGGGGTACAGCCCCCTCCGCATCCCGCCCTGAACATCGACTTTCTGATGTCCAAGGACGGGAGAGGCGGCGATCGATGGTTCCCGTCTTATTTGCAGAAGTGGCATCTCCACTGGGACTCTCGTCAGGAGAGTGTGCTAAGGTTCGACGTTGTTGCTGACCCCGGACCGTCGCATGAGTTCCTTGAGTGGTGGAGTCAGCATGGGAAGAGGTTCTTATCTCCGGACACGCAGCTGGAGGATCCGAGAGCAGCTCCGATTCCAGTTGAGGCCTCACAGCGGGGTCCGGGGTGAGTTCCTGACATGGATCATCCTGAGGACGTGCCGAACAGGCGTAGGGTTGAGAGGAGGATGGGTGTGGGGACAGGGCGGAGCCAGCGTGAGTGGAGGTGGCCTGATCATGCTGTGGACGATGATTACGACGCCGGTCCCGTTAGAGGCGGACGACGAGTCCAGGGAGGTAGGGCGAGGGGGCGTGCTGACCATGGGGACGATGACGACGATCAGCATGGGCACGTTGGCGAGGGTGGTTCAGGGGCTGTTGAAGCTACTGGTACTAGCACACACGATGGCGGTCATGGAGGTGAGTGGTATGGTACAGGAATGGGTGACGGGGCTGACACAGGTGACGCTGGACTTGGATCGGGCCCTCTTGGACATTACTTCGTTGGTGTGCCAGCCGATGACCAGCCTGAGCAGGGGGGTACACCTTGACGCATCTCGGGATCACAGTGGTCAGACTTTATTGGGTCAGACACGCTTGTTGGGGACTTCGGGAGTCCACGCTTCCTAGAGGAGATCACCGCCATCATGCAGGGGGACGTGATAAATCCCGTTTTGACGGTTTATCTTGTATTGATTTTAAGAGCTTTTATCACCTTTTACCCATATTTATTCAATGAAATAGCATGGTTTTGTGATTGTCTCCTTATTTGTGCTTAGATGTGAAAACATGCTTTTTAGACCTTAAATTAGCTAAATTCAATTCACCTTTGATTCCACTAGATGCCTTGATATGTTTGTTAGTGATTTCAGATTGAAAAGGCTAGGAATGGATCAAAGGAGTGAAGAGGGAAAGCATGCAAAGTGGAGAAATCATGAAAAGTCAAAGAAGTTGAACTCGCACATGGACGCGCGCGCGCACCTGGCGCTTGCGTGCACCTTGCGAATCACCCCATGGACGCGTACGCGTGCTGTGCGCATACGCGTCGGTGCTGATATAATTTTTTAATGAATTCGCAACCAACAAATTCTGAAGGGTTGTGGGGCCCAATTGCAACCAACTTTGACGCCAAAGATGCTATTTAAAGCCAAGGATTGAAGAGAAAAGGGGATTCCATTCAATACACACTCATTAGGATTAGTTTAGAAGTAGTTTCTAGAGAGAGAAGCTCTCACTTCTCTCTAGAATTAGGATTAGGATTAGGTTTAGTTCTTAGATCTAGGTTTTAATCTTTGCTTTCTTCTACTTCTACTTCTCAATTCCTTGTTGTTAGATTCATTCTTCTTCCATTCTTTTGTTGTAATTTCCTTTATGTTGCTCTTGTATTTTGTTGTAGATCTAGTATTGTTCCTTCCATTTTCTTTCAATTCAATAAGAGGTAATTCATAATAATTGTTCTTCTTTGCTTTTCTATTGTTGATCTCTTGCCTTTGTAGTTAGATCTCTCTTTAATTCTTGCAATTTATGTTGTTTACTTTTATTGCCTTTTATGTGTTTGTTGAAATGCCTCTTCTAGATATAGTGTAGATTTTGTTCCTCTTGGCCTAGGTAGAGTAATTAGTGACACTTGAGTTATCTAATTCCCTTGTTGATTGGTAATTGGAGAGATTGCTAATTGGTTTGGAGTGCACTAAAGCTAGTCTTTCCTTGGGAGTTGGCTAGGACTTGTGGCTCAAGTCAATTCATCCACTTGACTTTCCTTTATTTAGTAAGGGTTGACTAAGTGGTAGCAATGGACAATTCTCATCACAATTGAGGAGGATAACTAGGATAGAACTTCTAATTTTCATACCTTGCCAAGAGCCTTTTATAGTTGTTAGTTTACTTTCATTGCCATTTACTTTCATGCCTCTTATCAAAACCCCAAACAACTCAAACCAATAACAAGACACTTTATTGTAATTCCTAGGGAGAATGACCCGATGTTTGAATACTTCGGTTTATAAGTTTAGGGGTTTGTTTTAGTGACAAACAACTTTTTGTATGAAAGGATTATTGCTTGGTTTAGAAACTATACTTCGACGAGATTTTATTTGTGAAATTCTAAACCGTCGAAAATCCAATCATCAAAATGGCGCCGTTGCCGGGGAATTACAATGGTGTTATGTTATTGGTTATTGTATATATGTGAATATTGTGAATAGCTTGATTTTTTTTGGATTGCTTGTTAGTTAGGACTTTGTTTCATTATTTCTTAGTAGTTTTTGTTTTTATTTTCTCTTTTCACTATGAATTCTCATTTTGGCTATGAGTGTGATTACAACTATGTTGTAGGAAGTGGAGATTATAATGAAGATATGTATCAAGGATGGAACAATCAAAGGTGGGATGAGCCATATGCATATGATCAATCTTCATGGCAACAACCTCCTCCACCAATGCACTATGAAGAAGAGCCATTCTATGATGCATACCAATCCAATGGCTATGGTGAATCTACTTGTGACTTTCAAAAACCACCACCATATGCCTATGAACCATATCCTCAACATAACTCTCAACCATACTCACAAGCCCCTTCTTACCAACCACCTTCATATGACCCTAATCCATATCCATCCTACCAACAACCATATGAGCCATATGAACCATATATAGAGCCACCACCATTCCAACATCAATATTTTCAAGAGCCACCTCCTCCACATTATTACCAAGATGAACCACCTCCAATATATGAACATTTTCAACCACAAGATGAATTCTACTTTCCACCACAACCTCCCATGGAAGAATACTCCTATCCATTGAACCAAGAGCCATATGATCCTTATCATGATATCCAAGTGGATCAAGAGTCAAGGGATCGTCTCAAGGAAGCATTGGATCAATTTCAAGCAACCATGGAGTGTGTTGTGCAACAAGTGGAAAGAATGGAAAATATTAAACCACTACAACTTTACCAAGAAGAACCACCTTCCTATTATAAACCTTTTTCCCAATTTGATGAACCTTTCCACCCACCCCAATCTCTAAAGAATGAAACCCTTGGTGTTCTTGTTCAAGGGCAAGAAGAGATGAAAAGGGATGTGCAAAATTTCATGGCCGCCTTGGATGCGGTAACAAATCAACTAGCCTCCCAATGCTTGAACACTCAAGGAACTCCCATAGCTACATGTGGAGAATCAAATGAAGAACATAGCATGAAGGAGAGATTGGAAATTTCGGTGGGAAATGAGGGAAGTTGCTTTGTATTGGAACAATTGGAGGAAGCTTTAATTGTTGAAGACACGGAAGAAGTGGTAGAAGACTTAGGAGATGCGGAGCTTCCATGGGAACATAGAGTTGAAGAAAACCCCTCCAAGATGATTGAAATTGATGCTAGGGAGGAAAGTGCACACCTTCCAAGGCATACTCCATATGAAGAATTGGATGGGATAGAGCAAGGATTGAGTTCCCTTGGTGATGAAGATCAAGCATCAAGTCTTAGTGGTGAAGAATCCTTTGAACATGAAGAACCTTCTCTGGTTGGATTTGAAAGCGTTGAGGAGGTAAATTTTTCTCACCCTCCCTATTATGATTTGAGTAAAGGAAAAGGTTTAGATAAAATTGTTAAACAAAGGATTGAGATTAAAAGATCTTGTGAAGAGGTGGAAGTCCCTAGAAATAGAGGAACGAGGGTTGGTTATGCTTTGTCAAGATCTTTGGAAGCATCTTTGCCTAGGTTGCCATCTACACCTTCACTTGAGTGGGTAAAATTCATTTCTATTAGCTTTATTATCCCACTTGAATATGGGTTGCTTGAAACGGATGGCCAACTTAGGGAAGTTTGTAGGATGAAGCGTAAGCGGAAAAGGTTTTGTGGTTGGCGTTGCAAATCAAGGCTCATTATGGTTGATGCATCAAACATGAGATATAAAGGTTGGAGTAGTGCTCAAATAGATGGGTCTAGGAGGATTGTTGGGCACTTCATAGAGAATTCATCTTGTTCACCACCCGGATGGACTAATAATGATGATCAACCTCAAGACGGGTGTGAAAACAAAGTGTGGGATCCCGGATTACAAGAAGAGGACCAACTTTAGGAGCCCCAAGCTTGTGAAAAACTCCATCAAGACTTGGCTCAATCCATGAAGAATCTTGGGGCACAATGGAGAACTAAGCATTGGTGGGAGTTCCAAGATGAATACAAGCACAAGCCACCTTGATAAGAAGCTCCTTATAAGTCCAACTTAAGGACAATAAATAAAAGTGCTAGGTAGGAGACACCCCACCATGGTAAATTCTTTTCATTTTCTCTTTTTGTACATATTAGTGATTAGTCTAAATTCATGTTTTTGGTTGATTTGTTGAGTATAGTTGATAGTTTAGTATGTTAAATAAGGTTTTATGGTATTTTGGTAGCTGTTTGGAGGTTTGGAATGCTTGCATTGGTGCAAAAACATAGCAAAAATTTTTGAAAAACAAAGCACCATCCACGCGTACGCGCACTGTACGCGTACGCGTGCATCAAGCATTTTCGACCATCCACGCGAGCGCGCCATGCACGCGTACGCGTGGATTAAGAAGTTCCACCTTCCATACCTTGACCCGAGAGTTAGGCCTGCACTGTGCGGAAATTGGGCCTGAGGCACAAACCTATTTGCGCGCTCGCGCACATGACGCGTACGCGCCGCTCTCTGTTCCACCACCCGCGCGCACGCACCATGCGTGCGTGCGCGTGGATGCCCTTTCTTTCATCCATTTCTTCTCTTCTCTTCTCTCCATTTCCTTCCCCCTCCTTTCTTCTTTCCTTCTTCTACACCTCATCCAACACTTCCAAACACCATGGATAACCATTTATTTTAGTTAGTTGTTAGTTAGTTAGTTAGTTAGTTTGTTAGTTAGTTTTAATTTAGTTTTCATTTTATTTTCTCTCTTTTCTTCATAAGTGTTGGATTATTGACTTTGTTTACTATACATTGCTGCCCCTTATTGCCTAAATGCTATTTTAGCATGAATGTTTTTAGATAATCTTTGTTGGATTCTATGATTGAGGTTATATTTTGCTACTTGGTTTTGAGTTTTTCATGCTTACCTTTTAAAAATACCAAGTGATGAAAATTGCCTTTGAAATTATAACTCTTTTGAATTGCATGTTGTAGCTAGCCATCATGTGATTTGAATCTTTTTCCTCGATTAGGCAACCTCTTGATGGATGATGTTGTGCATTTACCTTAATGCATTGTATTTTATGATCATATGCATCCATATGTTTGACTTAAATGCTTTCATGCTTCTTAAATGCTTGTTTTACCTTACAAGTTTACTTAAAGCATCTCAAGCATACTAGAATGAGTAAAGTGCATACTTTTTTTGTGACATAGCTCTTTTATGCTAAATGTGTGTTCTAAACCGCGCAATTTAGATTTCACACACTTATTTGTCATTAATGTCACACTAATTCACTCACTCATTTCTAGTGATTTACCTCATTCCAACAAAATATGCTTCCTTGCTTTTATATCTTCTCATCTTATGGTGTTATATTTTTGTTTTTTATGATGAATGCATCACAAGCAATAACGGAAGCGAGATAAAGAACACGCAGCAATCCGGAGACTCGCCGTACCCCCTTGCTCATCCTTCAATGCACCGAGGACGGTGCAAACTTTTAAGTGTGGGGAGGTCGTCTGACCGATCGGCGATTTTGGGTGACAAGTTTCTAATTCCAACACTTTTGCATTTCATTCTAAGATTTTAGGATTTTTACTTGCATTTTCTTAATTTTTGCATATATATACACAATAAGCTTAGTCAAAATAATGAAAATTTTCAAGATTTCTATCTATAGGGCACCAATTGATTTGAGTGAAAACTTTTCATTAAACTTGCTTGAAATATATATATTGTGGATCATGTTTTTGAGCTAAGAACACAAGCAAGTGAGACTTGAGCCTAATGGTGTGGTTACATCTTATAACCACTTATTTTCCTTCTTGTGTGCATTATTCTCTTTCTATGATTGTAATCTTTGATTTGTTTGATTCTTTATGTCCATTATTTTGTGTATTCATGCATTTATATGATTGAGGCCATCATTTCATTTAGCTCACTTACCCAAATGGCCCTACCTTCTATCTTCCTTTGTTAGCCAACTTTGAGCCTACGATTAACCCACTTGGTTCTTTAATTTAGCACATTACAAGCCTAAAGCGGAAAACAATAAATGTCCTTAATTTGGATCTTTGATTAGCTTAGGCAAGTGTGTGTGAGTATCATTCAAGTGTGGGAATCTTGGGACATTGGGTGAATAAAAAGGTAGTTTTGTATTATTATTGGAAATATTGGGAATTGGGTACATACTCATGTATTGATCAAATGTAAAACCTTATGCATTGATGCTCTTGTATATAGAAAGAAAAAAAATTGAGAAAAACAAAAGAAAAAAAAGAAAAGAAAAATAAAAATAATATGGAAAAGAAAAAGAAAAAAATAGAAAAATAAAGAAAAAAAGAAGAAAAATAATAAAAAGGGGACAAAATGCCCCAAAGCGAAGGTCCAATAAAATCAATGCATATGTGTTGTGAAATGAAAAGGGATACATGAGTATGTGAAAAAGTGAAAAATGGATAGTTAGGATAGAACTTAATTGTATAGGATGTCATAGGTTAGGTGGGAAGTCTAAGCTTATCAAAGATTCAAATTTCAAGCTTACTTAACCATATATGCATCCTACCTTGACCCTAGCCCCATTACAACCAAAGAAAATACCTCATGATAGATGTATGCATGCATGAATATATGTTGATTGTTAGAAGAAGAACAAATCTTGGAAAGCTTGATTAGGGGGAGAATTGAGTGAATCAACCCTAAACACTTGAGCGAATAGAGTGCAAACACTACCGGTGAGGGTTTGAGGCTCAATTACATGTTTCCACCTACGATCATCTCTTCTCATGCAAGTTTGTAAAAATATTTAATAACTCAATTCAACTTTGGATTGGACTTGCTAGTCCTTAGCCCTTGTGTATATATGCTTCTTGAGAAATTGATTTATTTTGACCAAGCAATTGCATTCATGTAGATAGTTACATATAGGTAGATTGCATTTAGTTAGTTCCATTGAATAAATGCCATACCCTTTACTTCATTCTTGGTTTAAGCATGAGGAAATGCTTGGTTTAAGTGTGGGGAGGTTGATAAACCCCGTTTTGACGGTTTATCTTGTATTGATTTTAAGAGCTTTTATCACCTTTTACCCACATTTATTCAATGAAATAGCATGGTTTTGTGATTGTCTCCTTATTTGTGCTTAGATGTGAAAACATGCTTTTTAGACCTTAAATTAGCTAAATTCAATTCACCTTTGATTCCACTAGATGCCTTGATATGTTTGTTAGTGATTTCAGATTGAAAAGGCTAGGAATGGATCAAAAGAGTGAAGAGGAAAAGCATGCAAAGTGGAGAAATCATGAAAAGTCAAAGAAGTTGAACTCGCCCATGGACGCGCGCGTGCACCTGGCGCTTGCGTGCACCTTGCGAATCACCCCATGGACGCGTACGCGTGCTGTGCGCGTACGCGTCGGTGCTGATATATGATTTTTTTAATGAATTCGCAACCAACGAATTCTGAAGGGTTGTGGGGCCCAATTGCAACCAACTTTGGCGCCAAAGATGCTATTTAAAGCCAAGGATTGAAGAGAAAAGGGGATTCCATTCAATACACACTCATTAGGATTAGTTTAGAAGTAGTTTCTAGAGAGAGAAGCTCTCACTTTTCTCTAGAATTAGGATTAGGATTAGGTTTAGTTCTTAGATCTAGGTTTTAATCTTTGCTTTCTTCTACTTCTACATCTCAATTCCTTGTTGTTAGATTCATTCTTCTTCCATTCTTTTGTTGTAATTTCCTTTATGTTGCTCTTGTATTTTGTTGTAGATCTAGTATTGTTCCTTCCATTTTCTTTCAATTCAATAAGAGGTAATTCATAATAATTGTTCCTCTTTGCTTTTCTATTGTTGATCTCTTGTTTTTGTAGTTGTAGATACCTTTAATTCTTGCATTTAATAATTATTTTGTTCCTCTTGGCCTAGGTAGAGTAATTAGTGACACTTGAGTTATCTAATTCCCTTGTTGATTGGTAATTGGAGAGATTACTAATTGGTTTGGAGTGCACTAAAGCTAGTCTTTCCTTGGGAGTTGGCTAGGACTTGTGGCTCAAGTCAATTCATCCACTTGACTTTCCTTTATTTAGTAAGGGTTGACTAAGTGGTAGCAATGGACAATTCTCATCACAATTAAGGAGGATAACTAGGATAGAACTTCTAATTTTCATACCTTGCCAAGAGCCTTTTATAGTTGTTAGTTTACTTTCATTGCCATTTACTTTCATGCCTCTTATCAAAACCCCAAAACAACTCAAACCAATAACAAGACACTTTATTGTAATTCCTAGGGAGAACGACCCGATGTTTGAATACTTCGGTTTATAAGTTTAGGGGTTTGTTTTAGTGATAAACAACTTTTTGTATGAAAGGATTATTGCTTGGTTTAGAAACTATACATCGACGAGATTTTATTTGAGAAATTCTAAACCGTCAAAAATCCAATCATCAGGACCTGACTCCCCGCAGTGGTGGTCAGACCTCAGGCACACAGCCCCGTTAGATGTTGATCTGAATGAGCCTCCATCCTCATCCGCTGGTCACCAGTCCTGTCTCGGAGGTACCCCTCCATCCGCCTTCACCGCTGCATCAGCGTCTGTTGCAGGGCCGTCGGCAGCACCCCTGCATGTTGCGCCACCTGCACAGCCTACCCCACAGGAGGATGGGGATGACATCGAGGATGAGGAGCCGTTTATCCGCCGAAGTCAGAGGACACGGGTAGCCCGTCGCTGTGGTACTGGCTCGCATCTGTTTAGATGATTCACGTTTCATGTATTATGTTCCCTAAGGTTCAATCATGTATGATAGTGATATGTACTTTTCTTGTTATGTTATAGTCTGTTTACCTATGTTATTTGTTATTTGTGTTGTGGGACATTGACTATTTAGAATCATTGAATCATGAAACAGTTTAGTGTTTATTTTTACTTATTAAATTTTGCATCTACGGAACATGTAGCAGTACTCATAATGAAAGAAAACATATTCATTACTACTCGCAACAATCAAAGTACAATGTATAAAGATCAACCAGTTACATACGTGCTCAAACATTGCATCTAACAGGAAAACTTAAATGTAAATAATACTAACACTAACAACATGCCCACTAATGGCGCCCTGTCTGAGACGATCCTCCAACCTGTGGGCAACTACGTCGTGTGTGTCCGGGTTGGCGACATAGGCCGCACCTCTTTGGCCGATTTGGATCTGCCTCGTCCATATTCGTCCGTATCCTAGTGGATCTAGGATGACCCTCTCTCGCACGCCTCTTCTCAGGGTCCGGAATCACCGTGGGCCCGTCGTAAGGTGGCCAGAAGCCCTCCGGGATCGGAGGTGTGAATCCCATCCGATACACACTGAACACCGAGCTAATCTGATAGACGCTGTAAACGTAAGAGGTCCAGGTGACCTGTGAGTAGGCACAGCATGCAAGTGCGTGCTGACACGGGAAATGAAGAGCCTGGAAGTACCCATAATCACATGTCCGAGAGGCAAGTGATACTCTGTAAGTACCCAAGGAGAAAGAACCAGTCGGAGTGGTCTCTACTACGGTGAACTCGGAGTTATCCCGGTCATACAACGTCACCATGAAGCACCTGGCCGTCTTCAAGTTGGCCTCAATACACTTAACCAAATGCTGACTGAATTGTTGTCCGGTTCCCATCTGGGCCTCAGCCTCTCTCCCCTTGCGAACAAAGAGTTCCGCAAGCCTACCATATGTTGCCTTCACCAGGGATGCTACAGGGAGATTTCTGACCCCCTTGAGGATTGAGTTCACACACTCGGAGATGTTCGTCGTCATGTGACCGAATCTCCGCCCCTCATCACGATGCTGAGTCCACAAGGAGTAATCAATCCGGTTCGCCCACTCACACATCGCCGGATCTTCAGATCGCAGAATATCAAACCAGTAATCAAATTCAACCTCGGTCTTCGCATACGCCGCATTCACTAGAAGCCTCCTAGCGTCTTTGCCCTTGAAGGTAAGGGCAAAATTAGCCGCTACGTGTCGTATGCAGAATGCATGGTACGCAGATGGCGGTAACCAACCTCCATCAGGGGCCTCAAGCGTAGCCTTGATGCCGTTGTGCCTGTCCGATATAACCAGCAGATCGGGCTACGGGGTCACGTGCTGTCGAAGGTGCGAGAGAAAGAATGTCCAGGACTCCGCATTCTCACCCTCTACTAGTGCGAATGCGACAGGTAGAATGTTGGAGTTCCCGTCCTGTGCAATCACGATGAGCAACGTTCCCCCATACTTCCCATACAGATGTGTGCCGTCAATGCTGACTAGCGGCTTGCAATGACGGAATGCCTCGATGCACGGCGGGAAAGTCCAGAAAAGTCTGTGGAAGTACGCTTGAGACTCGTCCACTTGCCCTCCAACTCAAACCGGGCTCGTCTTAAGGACCGCAACACTACCAGGCATCGTCAGCTGGACACCCAACACCCACCTAGGTATGTCGTTGTATGACTCATCCCAGTCACCGTAGATGAGGGCAATAGCCTTCTGCTTTGCCATCCAAACCCTCCGGTAAGTCGGTCTAAAACCAAAGTGCGCTGCCATGGCGTTCAGGAGCACCTTTATGCTCACGGATACGTCAGCCCTAACCCTTGGCATAATTAACGCCGAAATCACATGATAATCCAAACTCCTATGGTCACTCGAGATGGATGTGGCCAGGCAAGTGTGAGGTCCATTGTACCGTTTGACCTCCCAAATGCCCTTGCGCTTCCGGAGAATCAGTCGAATCAACCATGTGCACCCATTCCCAAACTCGGAACACTTGCCCACATACCGGCGGTGATCGGACTCCACCACCTTGTACTGTACCCCTCGCCAGATGCTGTAAGTCTTCACACTTAACAAGGCCTCATCTTTATCCTGGAATTGCTGACTAACCTGGAACTCTGTCAGACCAGCAGTCCCTTCCGCATCTCTAGCTCCGAATCCAATAGCGTGCCCTAAAACCCCCTCATGCCTCATGGCATCCAGGTCCAACGAGGAAAAATGTGGTGGATACTGCTGTGTGCCAGAGCTAGAACCACCGCCCGCCAATGCAGGCCGAGTCGCTCCAACCTCGTCGCCGCTGTCATCCTCAATCGTATCCGGCTCAACATCGTCCTCCTCTACATCACCCAAGACTCCGTCTCCGACGCCAACCAGTGGAACGCCCTGTAAGGCGTTCGGCAGAATATCAAAGGATCCTACCTCATCGCCTACGCCGTCATTCAGATCAACAGCAAAAGACGGGGATGCGACAAGTTGGACCGCTGGCTCGTACACAGGGACAGAGGAAGAAGCCACGGCAGCCCTGGAACTGGAACCAGCTGCCGTGGCTACATTGTGGTATTCCGGTTTAAATCCCCTGAGATGGATACCACATCAACCAGCTTTGCCAGGAATTCTGGTGTCCTCACCTCCGGAAACTGCCTCCGACAAAGAAACATGACTTGCAGGTCCTCATCACTACCAATCGTGAGACAATCATACTTCACCGTATCGTGCAGGATCGTGACTGGAATGCGATACAAAAACTTCTTAACCCGCTTCACACCTTCCAGGCCAAGTTTCATCAGCACAGATCTAACAAGGTCATCATACCTTGTCGTTGGATTCACGACAATACAGAGAGGATCCTTATCTGTGAACTTCACTCCGGAACGAGTTTTTCTCTTAATGGATCCTTTGTGGTGAACCAGAACAACAAAACTCTCCTCACTAGCCATCTTACTCCCTCTAATGAGACCAACTCACGTTTAGAACGGTTATATAGAGGTCTCTCACCCACTAATTCGAACCAGCCCGGTTCGAACTAAGGTTTGTGTAATTCGAACCAGCCCGGTTCGAATTACTAAGGCCAGACTCTCTCTCTATAATTCAAACCTCCCTGGTTCGAATTATGTGCACTCAAGGATCGAACCGACCTGGTTCGATTTATGAAGAAAATTCAGGTTGTAATTCGAACTGCCCCGGTTCGAATTACTCTCATTTACAGTTCGAACCATATCGGTTCGAATTATATATATACAAGATCCTTCGCATTATTGAAACGATTTTCAGTTTGGCTTATATACGTCAATTTGAGATGGCATTGGCTTATACTGTTTTTTTTCCCTATAATAGAGAAGAAGATAATATACTAGGAGCCTTGAAACAAAACGGGTAAACAAAAAATCGCAAAATAAAAAATGCAACGCTCAAAAGAAAGAATTACTTGCGTGCTAAGAAACCTAATAGGAAATGATAAGGGTAAACCAGAGAGTAAAGAAAAGCCAAGGAATCAGCATAACTAGTCCCTGACTCAACCTGCGAAGTTAAGGCTGGCCGGAGGATATATATATATACCAAAATACACCAAAATACCAAAGTAAACTCCTATCTCTCCCTCAACCTCTAAGAGGAGCAGCCTATACAAGTTACTTAAAGAGTAAGCTATATATATATATATATATATATATATACACACACAGAGAGTGAAAGAAATCTAAAATACGCCCAAGAACTACTTCGCTTCAAGGATCCAGACGCCTAGCGAGGAGCCTCTCGACTTACATCTGAAAAACAATAACACAGTATGGAAAGAGAAGGAGGTTCTCAGCATGGTAAAAGTGTCACGCGTATAATAAATAAGGTCCTGAGAATGCCATAGGCAATCCTAGAACTCTGTTATTCAGTTATCCAATTCAAGTACTAAACAGAAGGCATAAACAGGGGTAGGTTTTCTAAATCTACCTAACTTACTCAATTTCAATCCACACCTATCACCAAACTATTTCTCCATTTCCTCCATACCTCCATCATCCATAATGCAATAAGAACAAACAACCAAACAAGTTCAAGCACAACTAATGAACAGATAATACAAGTAGCAAATATACAAGTAGCAGGTGATGTATATCAATTAGGCATTCCCAATTAAGGCATAGCAAACAAAGCACACATATGTATATGATGAATGTCTATCCTACTGGCCGTGAGCTCACGTGTCGGTTATTTTGCCAGAACCCAACACATCTGGTAGCTAACCCAGACATTGGTCTCTAGGTTGCGCATCTCCAGGAGGATCATAAACGAAAGAGAGTGCCTTTTCACATCGAAGGAGTGTGCCTTTCCACCTTCTCCTGGAGGATATACGAAGGAGAGTGCTTTTCAATTTGAATAACTTTTATTACAGAACTCCAATTAAGCTAAATTTTGGTTTGGGAACTCCTAGCTCATCCAGGGACAAGTGCGTCTTAGTTGCAACCCAATTGCTATTCAATTCTAAGAGTTACAAGCATTGGAAGTTGGTGCATAACTTGCTGAAATCTGTTTCTTTTCAACTTTGACCACCAATATTCAAAAATTCACAACTCCCAATCCTCAACTTTTAAAATTCTGAAATTTTAGTGTAATAAATCAAGTTAATAAAATTTTATAACAAAATTATTTTTGCTCCAAATGTCAACTGGTAGAAGTCGTAGCAAGACAAACAAGTTGCTGTCCTGTTTGACCTTTTCTGCTGCTGGATAGATTTAACAACCTAACTTTAAAATTTTTCCATAAATTGTATATTTAGTTATTTACCAAAAAGGTCCCAAATTCTCCAGTTCAGTTCCAAATATTCTGAGGTTTAACCAGGACTTAGTTCCATGCAATTCCGATAATCACAAAATTAGTTATAGCATATGCAATACCACCACAACACAACTCTACATCCTTATTAACAAACACCAACCATAATCCATCATAAATAAATACAAGAGCATATCATTAATAACTTTCACACCTCATAATTACAATATATATCCACCAATAAATCTATTCCAACAACATTACAAGGCTAACCGTTAAATACAACAAACAATTCAACTTATGCTATGGTTCCTCTAAGCTAAGTTTTCACAACACCGTAAATATTAAACGTGTGAAACATAAACCATACCTTGGCCGATCACTTTGTATCACCCAAGGCAACCTCACAACACAAATCACAGCCCCTCCAAGCTCAATCAAAACAGCCTCAAAACAAGCCTTGACCACCAAAAAGCCTCCAAGTATTCCTAATTCAATTCCAATGCATATATACCTACTTAATCTACACCTAATACATATACATGTTCCAATTTCAATTTTTTCATTATAAACATAAGATTGAGCTAGGGTTAGGGTATTCTTACCATATTCATATGCTCAATAGCTTGAGCCCACAAGTTCCGGAAGCTAACTTGAACCTAGAATACAAAAATTGGAAAAGATTCACTATAGGTTTTTAATTTCACCAAAGAAAGAGGGGTAGAGATTCTGAACTAAAGATGAGGATTACCAGTAAAATTGTTCAGATAGAAAGATAGAGCTCGACGCGCTGGATGCGTGGCCACAAACGGGGCGGCGATCGGAGCATAAACGAGGAAGATACGGTAGTTTGAAGCTTGGATGAGGGTTAGGGATCTCCTCCTCTCCCCAATCTGTTTTCAGCGCTGTTGATGCTGAAATGGGGAAGAAGAGCTTCTGTCCCTCTTTTAAGTCATGGTCCGGTTGGATCCACGGGCCCCGTTTGGGTCTTGGTTCAACCGGTTTGACCCTTCCAGTCTGGTTTTGGGCCAAAATTTTGAAATTGATATCAAAATTTTCGTTTCGACGAGCTCTATCCTATTTTGATGTTAGTTTTGCATTTTTAGCTTTCCTAATTAAAATTCGAATTATTGACTAATTATTTATCGATTTTAGCGGGGTTTACATAATACTTTTTTTCTTTCTATGATCCATTATTTCTATTTTTTATTTTTTGATTTTTTTACTCTTCTATTTCTTCTATTTTATTCTTGTTTATTTAAATTTTTTTAATTTTTTTATAAATTTTATTATTTTAATCCCATAGAAGTCAATTTATCATAACTTTTTAGATGTTTAGTCTTCTCAATATTTAAATTATATTCCTTATATGCTTAATTTCATTTATGATTTGAGAGATTGAGTAATAAAATAACATTGATGAAAGTTATTGTGCATCTTCATCTTCGTCTTTTTTATTTACCTCCCTTATTGTATGGATCATGAGTAATTTACATTGGTGCTTATGCATAAAGGATAAACATATATTGTATCGTTGCATAACTCTTTGGAGTTTGATTTCGAAAATTATATTTTTTAATTAATTGCATAGTTGACGTAGCAAGTTTTTGAAGCTATTTCCTAATCAACTCTGCAAAGGAGACAATGGAAAATCTAAATAATGTGAACAATGGGCTACAAATTTAGTACAATATATGTAAAAAATAAAAAATATTCCACAAATTACCAAAATAAAAAATTCACTTACTTTTTCTAAAAAAATAACCATCCCAAACCCCAATTTACCTAAATATTTTACTCCAATACCCTCTTCTTTCCCAACCGGATACCACCCCACCTTCATCAATAATCATCCCATTTCACCGTCGCTACCTGACTTGCCACATGCCGCCACTGGTGTTACTCACCACTAGTAAAAATAACCATCCACTTAAAGACAAAAATAATCATCCGCATACCTAATGAATTGAACATCCAACTTTTTTTAATTATATATAACTAAAAACCTATCCAATCAAAATAATCATCCACATAAGAATTAAAATAACCATTCGCATACCTACTAAAATGACTATCCTAAATTGGCCATTGAAGTAAGAGAAGAAAGAGATGAATGAACACAAGAACCAACAAAAGAACGAACAAAATACAAGAAGCAAGCAGAAAAGGATGTGGAGCAGCACTGCAAATACAGAGGTTATGACCATTGGAAAGACAATGCTTTTGTTTGCAAAAAGCCGAGAATGGATTGAAGAAGGCCGTGCGTGAAGAGGTTTGGGATCAAGCAGCGGGCATACTTGCCAGCATGGTTGGCTATGGCTTTGTCTTGTCGCATCGAAATTAGAATAGGCCGGTGTGTCAATAACATATGCTACGGTGGTGGCTGGGATTTTTGCCAGCTGGGAGTTGCTAGAACGCCAGAGGAGACGCACTGGGAAGAGGGGGATCGGAGATCACCAGGATACGGAGAAACAAGGGACACAATTTGAGGTGGCGGTGGTGTGTACAGAGATCGCAGCGATGTCGGTGGGACATAATGCGGCCGTTGGAACTTTCTGCCGGAAGACGGTGGACCGGTGGTTGCAATGGCACAGGTGAGGCTGTGGCGGCGAGAGGGGATACCAGAGACTGGGAGGAAACGAAGGTATTAAGAGTAGCGGTGGCAAACGGGTCTAAACCTGCTGGGCCGGTCCACGTAACCCGTAAAAAAAGACGGGACGGGCTTGAAAATTGGGATCGCAAAATAGCAAAAGCCCGCCGAATCCGCACCGCTTAAACCATGGGCTTTTGCGGGCTTTGGCGGGCTTTCCCGCCGGGCTTAGTATTTTTTTAGAAAGGAGGTATTTTTGTAATTTTTTGGCCAAAATCCAACTTTTTCCAACCCAACTTCCAAGAGAATGAAGATGAGTATTAGATATTTTGGATTATGTTTATTTTGATTTAGAGACAATATTTATAATTACAAAGACTTTAATGTTTGTGAATATAAAAATTATAATTTTTTATGCTTTTAGAAATTGCAGCAGCGCGAAGTGAGATCGGAGAATAATGACGGCACATTTTAGACGTGTATGGGAGGTTATTGTGAGATTAGCAATAAACCAATAATCGTACATAATATGAAATGACTTAACTGCAAATTTTAATTTTTTAAATTTTAAAATTTTATAATTAAATAATTAATTTAAAAATCTGAATTTTAATTATATTTGACCTTCTAATTTTAAATCTTTGTTTATATTGCTCATTCAAATCCTTGTTTTTCCATCATTTTTCTTTTCTAATTTATTTTATTTGATTTATTTATATGCGTTAATTAATTGAGATAAATATCAAATTATTTAATATTTTGTAAGACCACATTAACTATAACTAATAAATTACATTAATTATTTAATTTGACTAGATTAAATATATTAATTTTGTTTTGTTTACATTAATTTTTCGTCTAATGTATTTTGATTAATAGTTTTTAAAAGTGTTATAATTAATTGATTATTGATTGAGATAAATATTAATTCATTTAATATTTTATTTGACCAAGTTAACTATAACTAATTAATTATATTAATTATTTGATTTGATTGGAATAAATAAATAAATTTTGTTTTATTTTACAATAATTTTTCATCTTATGTATATTAATGAATAATTTTTAAAAGTATTATAATTAATCATTATTTGATTTTATTGAGATAAATATTAAATTATTTAATATTTTGTTTGACTATAGTAATTATAACTAATCAATTATAATTTTTACATGTCATACTTATAAGATATTTTCTATTTATTTAACTTACTTTTTTGAGAAAAATAATTATAATTAATTTATTATATCAATTTTTTATTTAATTAATTTAAATATATGTTATTTGATTTAGTTTATGTAAAATTCGTTCAAACCGTAATTAATTAAATAATAAATTAAATAGGTGAAAATATGGTTAGGAAAATTTAGCAATTGAAATTTGATAATTTAAATATGATATTTGGACTCAATGAATTTTTCTGAGTCGGAAAACAGTTTTCTGAATAAAAATGCGAACTGAAAATTTGACCGGCAGTACCGACTGCGATTTGTCCGGTACTGTGGCTGAGAAAATTAATTAGAAGTGAATAATTTTAAGAAATAAGAATTTATAATTTGGGAAGATAGAAATATTTAAAATACAATTTAAATTTCTAATCTTAAATGTTTTGGCCCAAAATTGGACCAACGGATTAAACCAAGTGAACCGGGTCTAAGCGGGCCCAAAACCCAATATATATAAACATTAGTTATGAGCATTTCAGCTCATTTACCCTAGACAATGAGAGAGGGGGCGGACAGAGAGAAGAGAGAAAGAAAACCTAGCTTCCCAACTTCAAATCACCATAACTTTCTCTCTGGAACTCCGATTGATGAGCCGTTTGCGGTCACGCGTTGTTCTTCTCTTTCTCTATAATTATATCTAAGTTTTGTAGTGAGTATTCTACTGTATTCTGTCCAATTTTTGTTTTCCCTCTTAAATTCGAGTTTGGTTATGGGTGTTGAGTAATTTTATTATTTTGGTTATTTAGGAGTGCTCTAGTATGAGTCATTGATGAGTTCCATCAACTAATTTTGTGGGTTAAGGTAAGAAACCCTCTAACCCTTGTGATTGATCAATTTTATGAACCCTAGGTTGATTATAAGTGTGAAAATTGATTATGTTAGAGTATTGGGTGATTTTGGTGCACAATTAGAAGATTGATATTTCTTGTGGGGCCTTGGTGAGGCTTGGAGTTAAGGATTGGTGGAGACTTTCAAGAAGAAGCTCAATTATTTTGGCTACAATATGTATGATTTAAGTTTCATTTAAGTACCATGTAGTGTGATGAGAATTCCTAGGGTAGATGCCCCTAGGATTATGTTTGGATTGTATAAATGGTTGGTACTAATATGTATAGTTGATATGTAATGTAAGTTAATGATTGGGTTGAGAATTGTGTGAATTTGTATGTTTGGTGTGTTGAGAATTTGATGAATTGGATAATGAATATTGGTTTGTGGAATTTGCAATTAAATTGTGAATTTGGGGCAGAGGCCGTGAATCTTGGGCCAGAGGCCGGCAAGAGGTAAGGAAGGTAAGTGATGTGTGTATTGTGTGATGTCATATGAGATTGAATGGATATTAAATATTAAGTGTGTGAACAAATGGGAGAAATGTGGAATAATAAAAAATTAGGAATTTAGGAGGGGAATGTGACGAAATTGAATTGAATTGTGTAGATGAGGTAGGTTTGGTTTTGGTTGAGTGTAATTATGTGAATGTGATCGGGTTGTGGTCATTTGGATGAGTGAAAATGAATTTGTCTTGTAAACATTGGAATAATTGGTGACTTCTATTTTTGGGTAAAAACTAATTTTTGACCAATTTCGATGGTCCGTAACTCGGTCCATGGAGTTAGGAATTCTTCAAAACCCAATTCTTATGAAAGTTTATTCAATGATCTTTCCAACGATTCAGAAATGGTTGAAAAGGGAATTTTGTAGAAGAAGTTATATGTGGCGAAATTTGAAGTTTGAAAATGAAATTCTACAGCTTTTTCAGACCTAGTAAAGTTTTTAAGAAAATGTACACCCACGCGTACGTATGGCTGATGCGCACGCATCACTCACAATTTTTACTCTCCCACGCGTGCGCCTGGCCGGCACGTACGCGTCGCTGTATTGATGCAGATGCGTGGTATAAATTCCAGAGAATTGTGATGGTAGCGTGCCGATTTTGTGCGAGGAGCACAAAACGCATCCACGCGTACGCGTGGCTGACATGCATGCGTCACCCTACCTCTCTACTTCCCACGCGTGCGCATGGTGATGCTTAAGCGTAACCCGCTTTTCTGCGCCTCCCACGCGTGCGCGTGGGCGACGCGCATGCGTGACCCTGATTTCAGCGAATATGATTTTTTTGTATTTTTAAACTGAATTTCAAACCTCTAAGCCTCCATTTTTATCGTTTTAGTCTTAAATCTTTATAGTATGCCTAGTAATGAAAAGAAGTTAGGACATGTGGTTACTTGTGGATGAATTAAAGTGAGAATCAATGATGACTGATAAGTAATGATGATTGTATGAGTTGCTGAGGATGATTGTGAAAGTGTTGTGTATTATATGAGCCGGATAGTTGCGATAAGCATTGAATTATGGCTGAGAATGTATATGTATATGATTAGTGATTAAATGATTATGAGTGATTAAGGAAGATTGAACATGTGGCGAGTATGCCGGAGATGTATATATGATTAATGAATAAATGTGGAAAATGAATAATGATGGAAAATGTTGAATGTGACGTGTGACCCTGAGTAGTAGGCAGTGGCGTTGTCCACTTGCTCCGGGTATGAGATGGGGAAGAAGGATTATGATAAATGAGTTTAATTATGGAGTTTTGAATGAATGTATGTTTGTGATACCTGGGTAGTAGCAAGGGTCGTGGTTCGTCCCGCTTGCTCCGGGTCATTGTTTGAGAATTGGTAATAATGAAGAGTGATTATGAATAAATGTATGTTTTGAGATCCTGGGTAGTAGTAAGGGTTGTGGTTCGTTCCGCTTGCTCCAGGTTAATGTTTGAGATTTGATAATAATGATGAGTGATTTTAAACTGAATGAATATATGTTTTGAGATCCTGGGTAGTAGCAAGGGTTGTGGTTCGTTCCGCTTACTCCAGGTTAATGTTTGACATTTGATAACAATGATGATTGATTTTAAACTGAATGAATATATGTTTGAGATACCTGGGCAGTAGCAAGGGTTGTGGTTTGTTCCTCTTGCTCTAAGTCAATGCTTGAGATACCTGGGTAGTAGCAAGGATGGTGGTTCGTCCCGCTTGCTCCAGGTCAGAGATTGTGATACCTGGGTAGTAGCGGCAGTAGTGGTGATTTCACTTGCTCCAGGTTGAGCTTTTAAACACCCGCCTGGATAGTAGCCACAATAGTGGTTGTTCCACTGGCTCTGGGTTAAGCGGGTAGAAGTAAATGGGTTGTAGCTCAAGCCCACTTACTCCGCATGGGTGTTTTTATCCAATAGTTAGCTACCAGGACATGTCGGGTTGGCTTTGTAACCGATAGATGATATCATCAGTCATAGGGCAGGCATACATCATTTGTATATATTTGAATTGTTTGAGTTTGCCTATTTGTTTTGGATTGCTATAGCTATTGTTCATACCCTGGGTCAAGCTGTCCGACCCGGGATGTTTAGTGACAAGCCGACCGACCTCTTCATGTCAGACTATCCGACCTCTTCTCAAAGAGCTCGGCCAAATGCCCGACCTCTTCTCAAAGAGCTCGGCCAAATCGAAGTCCCTGGTACCCCCCACCCTCCGGGGACGAAGGATCAACACCACCACCAAGTCCAACAAGTCGGACACACCAGCTCCGGCCGCCGTACACCTGCTGGACATGTCGGCTCCGACCAACACAGAAGATCTCATCCGAGATCGACCTACAGTTTCAGGTAATCCTCGGAACATTGGCGCCGTTGCCGGGGAACCTGGAAGTCATCCCAACACCATGGCGGACGACCATGACAACGAACACGATTCAGGTTTGGAAGACAGAACGCCGCATAAAAACGCGGACACAATACTCAAAGATACTCCAGAAACCAATGGAGACAAAAATTCATCAAATCCAGGAATAATAGAAGCACTTCAAAGTCGATTGGAGCAACTCGACCGAAAAAGAAGACGAGCATCAACGGGAAGCCAAGAAGGACCTCCAAAGGGAAACTAGGCGACACCGAGAGTTAAAAGATAAGCTCTTAAAACTCGAAGCTGATCTCAAAACCGAGACGGCTCGATCCAGTCACGAAGATAGCCCCCACAATGATCAAGACCCATTCACCAAAAGAGATCATGAAAGCTAAAGGCCCCAAAGGACTTCAAAGCTCCCAACATGACTCCGTACGACGGCACATCAGATCCAAGCTATCATCTTAGAAAATTCAGAAGCAGGATGTATCTCACAGAGGCCTCAGATGCAATCCGTTATTCTCCATCCAGAAGGACAAAGCCAAACAGAAGCAGCTATCAGGGGTCTCATCAATGGTCTACGAGAAGGACCTTTTAGTTAGCCACTCAATATCCAAGAAGCACCCAAACATCTCAAAACGAGGTACAGGAACAGGCAGAGAGGTACATCAATATGGAGGAAAATTCTCGACTAGGAGAGATCTCAAAATCGAACATTCCTACTCCTATCGGGATAAGGATAAAGAGTCCAAGAAAAAAGAAGATCAACGTGGAGAGAAGCCTAGAAAATACCACAATTACACCCCCTTCGGGTGTCTGTTGTGGATATCTATCGAGAAATATGCAACACTGAGAAGATCCCATCAACTCGCCCAATCAAAAACCAAAGTGGTCGGACAAGTGGAAGGTCCACCTCACACCAAAGAGGTCGGACAAGTTGAAGGTCCACCTCACACCAAAGAGGTCGGACGAGTTAGAGGTCCACCTCACACCAAAGAG
This sequence comes from Arachis duranensis, assembly GCF_000817695.3. Lineage (NCBI taxonomy): Eukaryota > Viridiplantae > Streptophyta > Magnoliopsida > Fabales > Fabaceae > Arachis > Arachis duranensis. The sequence continues at coordinate 72,943,061 of NC_029777.3, forward strand.
GTCGGACGAGTTAGAGGCCGACCTCACACCAAAGAGGTCGGACGAGTTAGAGGCCGACCTCACACCAAAGAGGTCGGACGAGTTAGAGGCCGACCTCACACCAAAGAGGTCGGACGAGTTAGAGGTCGACCTCACACCAAAGAGGTCGGACGAGTTAGAGGTCGACCTCACACCAAAGAGGTCGGACGAGTTAGAGGTCGACCTCACACCAAAGAGGTCGGACGAGTTAGAGGTCGACCTCACACCAAAGAGGTCGGACGAGTTAGAGGTCCACCTCACACCAAAGAGGTCGGACAAGTTGAAGGTCCACCTCACACCGAAGATATCAGGCGAATTGAAGGTCCACCTCACACCAAAGAGGTCGGACGAGTTGAAAGTCCACCTCACACCAAAGAGGTCGGACGAGTTAAACATCTACCTCACACCAAAGAGGTCGAACGAGTTGAACGTCCACCTCACACCAAAAAAGTCAGACGAGTTGAAAAGGACAACGGAGTACGAACAAGCCTTTCGAGATTTCAAAATTCTTGGGGCAATCACCCATTCTTTCCAGACCACGGAAAAGTGAAGAACTCATTACACCTCGTAGTGGGAAGTCAGGCAATAGCCTCAGCACTAGTCAAGATGAAAGTGGCCAACAAACCCGTCTACTTCATCAGCAAAGCTCTACAAGGGACCAAACTAAACCATCAACAGATAGAAAAAGTTTGCCTACACCCTCATACTCACCTCTCGATGACTCCACCCATACTTTCAAGCTCACACTATCAGAGTTCGGACCAACCAGCCCATAAAAAGACATCCTACAGAAAACAAACTTAGCTGGAAGAATCCTACAGAGGACAGCTCGAATAATTCGGGAACCCTGGACAAAACCAGAAAACATTTTGGACAATTCGGGGGACCCTGGACAAAAACAGAAAAAAGCTCGGACAAATCGGGGAAAATGAAGTCTGACACATAGAAACATAGAATGTCCGAGCTAATGCACTTTCAAAACCAGCCAGCATCAACAGCTCGGACAATTCGGGGATATGAGGTCCGACACATACCTCGGGAGCAGAACGCCCGAGCTGATGCATTTTCAAAACTAGCCAACACCAAACCAGGGGGCAATAACAGAAGCCTCATCCAGGCTACATCACAAGACCACAACAAGTCAATCTTAGGGATGTACTCAGGGTCAGCCACAGTAACACGCATTAAAAACTATGGAATCCAGCCAATTAGACATGCCGTCCGGGATCTTAGTATACATCTCAAAGACATAGGTCAACTATGGGGTTACTACCAAACAACTCGGGCAACAACTCGAACAATAACAGCAAAATATCAGGTGTCAGATACAACAGTAAAAGGGAAACCCCAAGACTCACACGAAGGTCCAGGGGCACCCTTTGGATGCAACAACGGAGCAAAAACCCAAATACAAAGTTAAAGCTTTACATCAAAAAGCATGCCAACTTCCACATTGCCCCACCAGAGGAGCTCATCAGTGTAACATCACCTTGGCCGTTCGCAAAGAGGGGACTCGACCTCCTCGGACTATTTCCCCAAGGATTGGGACAAGTCAAGTTCCTCATTATAGGGGTGTTCATAAAATGGATTGAGGCAGAGCCCCTAACTAATGCCACTGCTCAAAGAAGTCAGAAAATTCTTGTACAGAAACATTATTAAAAGCACCAATTCACATCCGTAAGAACACCCACAAGCCAATGGACAAGCAGAAGCTGCCAACAAAGTCATACTAGCTAGGTTAAAACAGAGACTACAGGACGCAAAGGGAGCTTGGGCTGAAGAGCTCCCACAAGTCCTATGGGCATATCGGACAACTCCACACTTCACCATGGGGGAAATCACCCTTACGATTGATTTATGGAATGGAGGCAATGATCCCAGTAGAGATCAAAGAAGGATCCCCCAGAATGATCTTCTACAATGAAGAGGTCAACTCCCAAATCCAAAGGAAAGAACTCGACCTACTTCCAAGAGTCCGAGAGAGAGCTCCGATCAAGGAAGAGGCGTTAAAGAGTCGAATGGCCTCAAGATACAATCAGAAGGTAGTACAGCAAAGCTTTGCCAACAACAACCTCATCCTAATCCGAAATGATATCGGAACAACTCGACCTGGAGAAGGAAAGCTAGCAGCCAACTGGAAAGGACCATACCAAGTTGTTTAGAAGAACTGGGGAAAGGTTGCTACAGACTATCCGAACTCGAAGGGCAAGAGCTACCAAGGTCATGGCATGCCTGCAATCTAAAAACGGCGCCAGGCCAAGATCCAAAAAGATTGCCCGACCTAGAAAGGTAAGTACTAACATGTACACACTCTTATCTTTATATTATTGTTTAAAAGATTAAAGATTCCCTAAAAAGTTTCCTACCAAGACGCCCAAATTCACCGCCCGTTCATGATAAAAATCGGGAAAGATGAAACCAGAATGCATTGCCCGATTTCGACAAGGTCGGCAAAAAAGTGAAAGCAGAGTTCATCGCCCGATTATAAAGCAACAGATCGGCAGAAAGTGAAAAACAATTTCACTGCACGACCACGATAAAGATAAATCGTCCGATCAAGGTGAAAACGCGATTCACCCAAAGGACGATCTAGAGATGACAACCACTTTCTACAAATCGGCAAAGATGAACACAGAATAATGTAAGAAGTTATCGAAAGTGATCTAAAAAAGAACCTGACGAGGTCTTACGGATCGCTAAAATAATAACTTAAGGACTGGTCGAACGTTAAGAAGTCGAACCAAGTCAACCCAAGTTATAAGTAAACCCTGGAAAGAGGTCTGGCCAAACCTATTAAAGAGGATTACTTTAACTTAAAAGGGCCTGACATAACAAAGTTAGCCTAAAACAAAAAGTTATACAAGTAGTCCCTGAAAGAGATCTGACAAAGATCCAAGAAAGAGGACTACAAAAAATAACTTAAAGGAGACCGACATAGCCAAGTCGGACTCTTACCACTAAAAAGTTATCAAAGTAATCCCTGAAAGAGATCTGACAAAGATCCAAGAAAGAGGATTACAAAAAATAACTTAAAGGAGACCGACATAACCAAGTCGGACTCCTACCACTAAAAAGTTATACAAGTAGTCCCTCCTACAACGGACAAGTTATAAAAGTAATCCCTGAAAGAAACCTGACAAAGGTCCAAGAAAGAGGATTACAAAAATAACTTAGAAGGGCCCGACATGAAGAAGTCAGTCCGAGCCAATTAAAGTGACAGATTGGATCGACAAGAAGAAGTCGGACCAAACGAAAGCTACAGCTTGGACCGATACGAAGAAGTCAGACCAACGAAAGCTACAGCTTGGACCGACAAGAAGAAGTCGGACCAACGAAAAATGTGCATTAAAACGGACATAGCTCTGCCCAAAAAGCCATGGCTCTATGACAAGGCTATCAAAAACTGTTCAGAATGACTAAAAAGTGTTCTACAAAAACACTAAAAAGTCATCGGACAAATTAGCCCCAAGGACCACCTCGACCAAGCAGAAAGTGGACGAAACCAGAAGTGATCAAAAGAGGTCGGACAATAAAGTACCGACACTCTACAAAGATCCACAAAAAAGGACAAAGACATCTCACAACGGCCAGAGGAAGGCCAGAAATGCTTTGCTAAAAAATACGAAGTCTTGGAAAAAGACACTTCTTAAAAGGCAAAAGCAC
>NC_029777.3:72947267-72953769 GCF_000817695.3 Arachis duranensis
TCGGCCAAATGCCCGACCTCTTCTCAAAGAGCTCGGCCAAATGCCCGACCTCTTCTCAAAGAGCTCGGCCAAATGCCCGACCTCTTCTCAAAGAGCTCGGCCAAATGCCCGACCTCTTCTCAAAGAGCTCGGCCAACTCGCCAAAGGAGCCCAAAGCAGACCCAAAACGAAGGAACACAGCCCAATCTAAAGGCAGCTAAAACCCAGAAAGATAAAGGCGGTTCCCTCGAAGATAAGATGACCTCACTTAAAGATAAGATAAGATAACTAAACTTATCTTATCCGCAGGAGGCCACATCTCACCATTATAAATACACTGGAGCACCCAGGTATAACTCATACTCTGATTCTACTCAATACCTGCTCAATACCCTTGCTAACTTAAGCATCGGAGTCCCTTGCAGGTACCCCCCACCCTCCGGCGACGAAGGATCAGCACCACCACCAAGTCCAACAAGTCGGACACACCAGCTCCGGCCGCCGTACACATGCCGGACACGTCGGCTCCGACCAACACAGAAGATCTCATCCGAGATCGACCTACAGTTTCAGGTAATCCTCGGAACAGCTATGTTACTTGATTATGTGCTACTAGTTCTACTTGTACCTTATTATGTATTACTTGCCTGTATTGCTTATATTTGTACAACTGAGAGATCCCTCATACTGGTGTCATTTGATGCTGAGGGATGTTCTTGTTGAGATGGAGTAATGATATGATTGATTTAAAATGATGATTATTGAATGAGGTAATTTGAGTTTCCTGGGTAGACGTAGTGAAGTGATTTTACTGCTCCAGGTAGAAAATGAGATAATTTGAGCTCCCTGGGTGGACGCAGTGAAGTGATTTCACTTGCTCCGGATGAGGATATGAAGTATTGTTATAGAATTGCTGAGACAGAATAACTGGTGATGGTTTTGTTTATGATTCTAATTTTGATTCGTTGCAGAGTTAGAAAGTTAGGAAGCATGAAGAAGATGAATTAGATTTAGCATTCCCTTATGACAGTTGCCTATTTATGGATTAGCGAGAACATAGGATGAATATTTGGTGAAAGAAAGTTTAAGATGCTTAGTGAGTTTTTATTAAAATGCATTGTATTTATTTGGCACTTTTACCGTACGGGGAATCCATGGGTCGGAGATTCTCATTCCGTATATATCTCTTGTTTTTCAGATGCAGGTCCAGGTGCTCAGTAGTGAGTTGTGGTTTGTCTGAAAGACGGCGAAGACCTCTAAGATCTCTTATTTACTTTTGCTTAGATTTTCTCCGCTTTTGTTTTTAAAGAACTTGATGAGCGGATAATTTATACGCTTTTTGGCATTATTTTTAGGTAATTTCTAGTATATTTTGGTTACTTTTTAGTATATTTTTATTATTTTTTATGCAAAAATCATATTTCTGAACTTTACTATGAGTTTCTGTATTTTTATGTTATTTCAAGTATTTTCTGGCTGAAATTGAGGGACCTGAGCGAAAATCTGATTCAGAGGCTGAGAAAGGACTGAAGATGTTGTTGGATTCTGACCTCCCTGCACTCGAAGTGGATTTTCTAGAGCTATAGAAGCCCAATTGGAGCGCTCCTAATTGCATTAGAAAGTAGACATCTTGGGCTTTCCAGCAATATATAATAGTCCATACTTTGCCCAAGATTTGATAATGCAAACTGGCGTTTAAATGCCAGCTTTTTACCCTTTTCTGGCGTTAAACGCTAGACCTGGCATAAAAGCTGGAGTTAAACGCCCAAACTGGCACCAAAGCTGGCGTTTAACACCAGGAATAGCCTATGCATGTGAAAGCTTCAATGCTCAGTCCAAACACACACCAAGTGGGATCCGGAAGTGGATTTCTGCACTATCTATCTTAGTTTACCCATTTTCTGTAAACCTAGGTTACTAGTTTAGTATAAAAATTACTTTTAGAGATGCATTTTGTACCTCATGATATTTTTTACATTCCTTATTGTACCTTTGACAGCATGAGTCTCTAAACCCCATGGTTGGGGGTGAAGAGCTCTGCTGTGTCTCAATGAATTAATGCAATTACTACTATTTTCTATTCAATCGCGCTTGCTTCTGTCCTAAGATATTCACTCGTACTTCAATGTGATGAATGTGATGATCTGTGACACTCATCACCATTCTCAACTTATGAATGCATGCCTGACAACCACTTCTGTTCTACATGCAACAGCTTGAGTGTGTATCTCTTGGGCTCCTGATTCACGAGTTTGATTGTCTCTCCTGACAACAGAGCATTCAATTCCATGAGATTAGAAACTTCGTGGTAGAGGCTAGAACCAATTGGCAGCATTCCTAAGATCTGAAAAGTCTAAACCTTATCTGTGGTATTTCGAGTAGGGTCTGGGAAGGGATGAAACTCGCTACTGTTGGGCACAGTGACAGTGTGCAAAAAGATCAATGGATCTTATTCCAACACAAGTGAGAACTGACAGATGATTAGCCATGCGGGAAAACCGTAGCGGACATGTTTTTACTGAGAGGACGGATGGTAGCCATTGAGAACGGTGATCCACCAACATAAAGCTTGCCATAGAAGGAACTAGGCGTGCTTGAAGAAGAAGGCAGTAGGAAAGCAGAAACTCAGAGGGTAGAGCATCTCCGAAACCTCAACCTGTTCTCCATTACTGCATAACAAGTATTATTTATTTCATGTTCTTTTACTTTTTACAAATAAAACTAAGAATTATTATTGATATCCTGACTAAGAATAATAAGATAACCATAGCTTGCTTCAAGCCGGCAATTGCCGTGGGATCGACACTTACTTACGTAAGGTATTACTTGGACGACCCAGTGCACTTGCTGGTTAGTTGTGCGGAGTTGCAAAAGTATGATTGCAATTTCGTGCACCAAATTTTTGGCGCTGTTGCCGAGGATTGTTCGAGTTTGGACAACTGATGGTTCATCTTGTTGCTTAGATTAGGAAGGATCTATCTTTTTGGTTTAGAGTCACTAACTTTGAGTCCTTTATTTTCTTTTCAAAAAAAATTGTTTCTTGTTTGAGTCTTGTGTCAATTGCATGTTTTAATTTTTCTTAAAAATTTTTCGAAAATATATACATTGTGTTCTTTCTTGATCTTCAAGTTGTTCTTGTTTATTTTCCTTGTTTGATCTTTAGTTTTTTTTCTTTTGTGGCTTTCCTTATTTTTCTTGTGCATTTTCGAATTATTAGTGTCCAAAGTATAAAAATTTTTAAGTTTGGTGTCCTTTGTGTTTTTATTTTCCTAAAGATTTTCAAAATTATTCTTGGTGTTCATCTTGAAATTCAAAGTGTTCTTGGTATTCATCTTGACATTCAAAGTTTTCTTGTTTGTTTTCTTTGTTTTGATCTAAAAATTCTAAGTTTGGTGTCATTTTATTGTTTTTCTCTTTCCTCATTAAATTCAAAAATATCTTTTCTCTTTATTTTAATTGAATTTTTGAATTTTTCTTTAAAAATAAAATTCAGATTTTTATTTTAAAATTTTTATTTTTTTCTTATCTTAGTTTTAAATTTCAAAATTCAAATATTTTTCAAAAATCATATCTTTTTCAAAATCTTATCTTATCTTTTCTAATCTCAAATTTTAAAATCATATCTTTTTCAAATCTTTTCTTTTATTTATTTTCTTACAAGTATCTTTAATTTTAAGACATATCTTTTTCAAAACTTCCTAACCACTTTCTCTCTCTTCATTTTTCGAAAATCATATCCAAAATTTTTCAAATCTTTTTAATTAATTAATTAGTTTAGTTTTCTAATTTCTTTTATTTCTTTTTTCCTTCTTAATTTTTGAAACTTATATTCAATTTTTTATTTATTTTATTTTATTTCTTCTTTTATTTCGATTTTCGAAAAAAAGAGAAAAATTGTTTATTTGCAATTCACATCATCTCCCTTTCTCCATCATGGACCTAAGTGGAAATGAACAGTCCAGAAGGACTCTGGGGTCATATGCTAACCCCATTACTACTTCATATGGAAGTTGTATCTGTATACCCTCTATCAGAGCCAGTAATTTTGAGTTAAATCCTCAGCTCATTATCATGGTGCAGCAAATTTGCCAGTATTCCGGTCTTCCACAAGAAGAACCTACTGAGTTTGGGCATTTTTATTAAGCTTGGGCAACTTTCTACCCAAAATACGAGTCCCCTTATTTGGTCTTCACATAGCGAACCGGGATCCCATATCTTATTCTCGCATCCATCCGTTAGTTGAGTTCCATGATTTTGTCGGATGGGTGGTTGACATAAATGTGGTGAATACACCGAATTCTCTTTACTCCACCAATGCTTCCTTTTAGATCCATACAAGGTGATTCTTGTCCCAATATCATCCTTATACCTTGAGGCCTTGACCTTAATGAGCCTAACACTTACTTTCCAACCACTACACAACTCATTCTTACTTTTAATTCCACAAAGAATTCTAAGTTGACCATCATTTTCAATTAAACCATATTCAAGTGAGAAATTAAAGCTTAGGGATAAGAGTTTTACCCACTTGAATGTTGTAATGGATGGTAACTTGGGAAAGAAGGCTTCCCCACACTTAGACAATGCAAGATCTACCTCTTTGTGCTCCTCTTTGGTTGTTACCACCTCTTCACAAGCTTCTTCAATTTCAACCTTTGCCCTTTTTCCACATGGCTTGGTGTTGTCTTCAAGAACTTCATCTTGCCCAATAGGAGGTGATTCAATTTTGGATAGGAATTCATTGATGAATGAGTTCATCTCTTGATCAACCTCTTCATATTCTTCAATTTCGATATACACCATGCCATTTTCGTTATCCTTGGGAGGTTGTGCACACTCTTCTATAACTTCAACGTCATGTCCGATGGGAGAGGATTCGATTGTAGAGAGGAATTCGTCCATGATTGAATCCATCTCTTGATAAGCTTCTTCCAAGTCTTCGACTATGACATGTCTTGGAGGTTGCGCACCCTCTTCAACATCAATATTAGGCGTCTTGAAAGAATTCTCCATGATGCTACATTCCCATGGACTTTCAACATCCCCTAGATCTTCAACCACTTCTTCCTTTTCTTCAATGATCATAGGCTCCTCCAATTGTTCCAACACAAAATAGCATCCCTCATCCCCCACCGGAGTTTTCAATCTCTCCCTCATACTTTGCTCTTCTTTAGGTTTTTCACATGTGGCTACGGAAGTACCTTGAGTGTTCAAACATTTGTAGGCTAAAGTATGCACTACCTTGGTCAAGTTAGTCACAAACTCTAAGGTGTTCCTTTGCATATCCGCTTGTCCTTGAAGTAGCAAGGTAAGAGAATCATCTATTGGGGCTTGGGGAGAATAGGAAGGTTCATTATGTTGGAGAGAGGGTTCATGGTAGGAAGGTGGTTCTTCTTGATAAAATTGTGGAGATGGTGTGTATTGAGGTGGTTCTTGGGAGTAATCTTGATAGGGTTGTGGTGGTTCTAAGGGTTCTCGCTCATAATGGTCATAAGAATATGGCATGGATGATTGGTCATATGGTGAATATGGATCATAGGAAGGTGCTTGGTATGGAAAGGCTTGTGAGTATGGTTGAGGTTCATGTTGAGGATAAGATTCATAGGCATATGATGGTGGTTGTTGAGTGTCACAAAAAGAGTCATCATAGCCGTTAAATTGACATGCATTAGGATGGAAATTATACCTATAAGTATCCGGAGGTTGTTGCCAATAAGAGTGATCAATTCCTTGAGGCTCCTTCCATCTTTGAGTGTTCCATCCTTGGTACATGTTAGCATTGAAGTTCACATTCCCTACAACACAATTAGAACCAAACTCATAGCCAAAGTGAGAATTCATAGCGAGAGAACAAAATAAAACTAACAAAAATTAAGAAGCAAACAAAAGGTAAACATATTCACAATATTCACATATGTACAATAACCAATAACATAACACCATTGCAAATCCTCGGCAACGGCGCCATTTTGACGAATGGATTTTTGACGGTTTACAAATTCACTAATGAAATCTCGTTGTAAAGTATAGTTTCTAAACCAAACAATAATCCTTTCATACAAAAATTTGTTTGTCACAAGTACAAACCCCTAAAATCTATAAACCGAAGTATTTAAACCTCGGGTCGTTCTCCCTAGGATTTACAATAAAGTGTCTTGTTATTGGTTGTGAGTTATTTTGGGGTTTTTGAGATTATAGACAAGAATTATAAATGGCAAGAAAAATAACCTAACAACTAATAAAGCTCTTGGCAAGATATGAGAACTAGAAGTACACTTAGTCAACCTTAAATTATCCATTGTGATATTCAAATTATCCATTGCTCCCAGTTAGTCAACCTCTAACCATGGAGAAAAGTCAAGTGGATAAATCAATTTGATTCCTCAAGTCCTAATCAACTCCTAAAGGAAAGACTAGCTTTAGAGATATTCAAATCAATTAGCAACTTCTAATTATCAATCAACAAAAGAATTAGATGACTCAAGAGTCACTAATTACTCTACCTAGGCCAAGAGGAACAAAA
>NC_029777.3:72956410-72959928 GCF_000817695.3 Arachis duranensis
TAACACACCCAATAAGTATAAGCATCTCCATAGGAATCTCAGAGAAGCGGGTGGTGGGAAGGACATAGCAAGCAAATATCATCTGCCAAGTCTTGGCCTCCCTAGTCAGATGAGTAAAGAGCATCCCTTTCGGCTTGGTATTGTTCGCATCCATAATCCATGTGGCATCTGGTAACCCAATAATAGTCCTGAGTGCCTCATAATCAAAAGTCATGCTGTGGATGGCTATCTCCGCCTACTGATGGGCACACAGCTCATCAGGTACATGCCGGCACTGTAGTGCCTCCTCAATCGCAGTCTCAGTAATCATAATCTCCCTACCCCGCACCTGAACCGAATCCAATGTCAGACGGAAGAAGTTGCAGTAAAATTCCTTCACCCAAGATACATTGATATCCCCCAAATCTCGGTCAACAAAGTGAATACCCAACTCAAGGATCTGACCAGTAATAGACCGTCTCACATCAGTCGGGAGGAGCAACTTTTTCTCAATGTTTAGCTTTGTAGTTCGATATTTAGAAAACCGGAGCTCACAGTAGAGATTAGGGAATTTGTCTGGATTGGTAGAAGGTAACTGCTGATTTTCCTTGTCCACATCAAATAACGGATTCTTGGCATAATTCTTGTAGATGGAAGGAATGGAGGGGGTAGAGTATTTTCTTTTCTTGGAGGTAGTGGTTATGGCTTTGCCTTTGTCCGACATCCTGAAAAATATGATAGGATATATAAAACATTTAGCATGTAACAAAGAAGGCATGTTCAGGATACAATAATCATGATGTTGCAATGAATATGCAAAAGTGAACCAATAAACCAAGAAAGCAAGTTTCATTGAAATCAACAACTCATATTCAAAATGCAATAAAATCATCATAATTTGAAAGAATTGTTAAAGGAGGTTAAAAGTGAGCGGAAGTTAAATGGTGAAAGAAATTAGGATGTTAGAAAAGTAGATTAGTGATATGATGAATTTTAATGCATAATGAAAAGAAAAGATATGGTTCATGTCCACAATTATGGTGCCATTCCGAGAAGTCAAAAGGAAGACGGAAAGTTGCCCAAAGTTAAAATGAAGACCAAAAGAAACTAATTTCCTTGAAAATCGAGCAGCATTCCGGCTTAAAATTGGACGTTCCCGGATAGCAAATTATCACAAGAAGCATAGAAACAACATCAAGTAGGCAAAATGACAGTGGTATAGCATTTAGGCAACATGAAATGCATAAAATTGGTCCAAAATCAGCATGCAACATCCAACCAAGCAAACAGAAAATTAAGCACGAACGGAGCACTTATCAGGCCTAGAATCCTCTATCCAGCCCTAGCTACCTAACCGCAATTATTGCTAACTAGTCCTAATATACAAAATTGAATTTGAACTAACTAACATGCAGTAGACTGACTAACATACATGAACGATAAAAAGAAAAACAGAAAAATACAGAAACGGAGCAGGAACCTGGGAGCAGAGGAACTGAGGGTGGAAGGGAAATGGGGAGTGAGGCAACAGAAGCAGCACTTGCGCCGCCGTGGACGGTGGCTGATGTGTGGAAAACGATCCAACACAAAACTCACCGGCAAGTGTACCGGGTCGCATCAAGTAATAATAACTCACATGAGTGAGGTCGATCCCACAGGGATTGAAGGATTGAGCAATTTTAGTTTAGTGGTTGGTTTAGTCAAGCGAATCAAGTATTGGTTGAGTGATTTGTGTTTAACAGGAAGTAAATGACAGTAAATGTAAAGGGAGAGGGGAATTTGCAGTAAATTAAAGAACAGGAAAGTAAAATGGACTGAATCTTAAAGAACAAGAAACTAAATGACTGAAACTTAAAGTGCAAGAAATGTAAATTGCAGTAACTTAAATGGCAAGGAATATAAATCGCTTGAATATAAAAGGGAATTGAGGAATGGGATTGCAGGATCCAAACAAAGAAGAAGTAAATTGCAGCAATTAATTAAGTAGAAGATGAATTGGAGTAAACTGAAATTCAAACAGAATAGGAAATTAAAATGCAGCAAGGTTCACAGAAGAACCAAAAGTAAAATTTGGTCTCAGGTCTCAAGAGACTAGGTAGCAGAGCCTAGATCTCTATTTGCCTTCCTAGATCCAAGTTAACAAAGCAATTGACAAGAATTAGAAGAGAAAGCAGTAAAGAAAATGCAAATGGATTCAATTATGCAGAAAGAGAATGGAAGATAATTTGAATGGGAATTGAGACAGAATTTCCTCAATTTCTCACACCCAAAACTTAGAAACAGAAGATTAGAAGTGCTCAGGCAAGAATGAGGAAGAAGAGAGATCAATTCTCCTCCCCAATTCTCAGAATTCTCAGTAAAGTCACCCAAGAACAATTGCCAAAGCTCAAAAGAAAGGTGAAAGTAAAATTAAAATTCAAAAGTAAAGGTCAAAAGTCCTAATTACATCAAACTAACTCCTATTTATACACTTTCTATTCTTGGATTTTGGGATTTGGATGGGCTTTTGAATTGGTGAAGAAATAAATTCAAATGGATTTTTAATTTGAATTTTTGGCCCATGAAAAGTCACTCCCAGGAGGCTGCCCTGCCCTTGTGGAGGGCAGGGCAGAAAATTGGTGCATGGTGCGGACGATTGGTGCGGCGTGGTGCAGCCTTGTGCGAGTTTGGTGCGGCCTTGGTGCGTGAGATGCTGCCCTGCCCGCGCCAAGGGCAGGGCAGGAAAAGTTGGTGCGCCAGAAATTGCTTTGGTGCTGCCAGAATCAGGAATTGGTGCGCCAGAATCAAAAGTTGGTGCGCCAGAAATTTCCTTGGTGCATAGGCGAGGGCAGGGCAGGAACTTTTGGTGCTGCCAGGATCGAGCTTGGTGCGCCAGATGCTGCCAGAAACGTGCCATGGTGCGCCAGATGCTGCCAGGAACGTGCCATGGTGCGCCAGATTTGCTTCTTGGTGCGCCACACACAAGATGCTGCCCTGCCCTCGCAGAGGGCAGGGCAATGTTCCTACTTTGCTGTCCCGTGTTTGAAACACGGCTGGCACACACACTATATTAATTTCCTTGGTTTCTTGGCACGGCACTCAACCTTAGTCCTTGGCTTCTTCCTTGGTCCGTGTTCGAGTCTTGTGGCATGCATGGGTGACATTTTTCCCTTGAATTTCTTCCTTGGTGAGCCCGATACTGCCCTTGTGGAGGGCAGGGCAAGGTTCTCTTCCTCTTGGTCCCAAGGCAAATTTTTATGCTCTGCCCTTGTAGTGGACAGGGCAGAGTTGCCTTCCTTGGTTGGTTCCTTTATGTTGCCCTCCTAGAGGGCAGTGTGCCCTTGTGGAGGGCAATGTTTGCCTCCCCCTTTGCATGCGGCACACTTCTTCTCTCTTTGGCCACGCTTTCCTTTCCTTGGGCTACACTTCTTAGGCCACGCTTTTCCTTTTCTTTTCTTTTCTTCACCTACAATAAACCAAAACAACCACTCCAAGTATCACTAAATTCAAGAGGCTTATAAATCAATTAAAATTCAATTAAAATTAGCTCAAACCTCATG
>NC_029777.3:72961244-72961976 GCF_000817695.3 Arachis duranensis
TATCTAACTTCTCCCATGGTGTGATGAATATTCTTCCATTGATACAGGTTGTGACTGTATTCCCCTGCTTTAGCTTGACTAAAATACAGGTTATCATATGATTCCTTGAATTCTTTGTATTGTTCTTTTTGTCCTTCAAGGATCTGTGCTTGAAATTCTTGCTGCTGAGTCATCATTTGTTGCTGCCATTTCCTTTGTTTTTCCTCCATTTGATGCTGCCAAGCTTCTCGTTCTTCTTTTTCTTTCAAGAATTGCTCCATGAATTCTGGATGGGGCTCTAGATATTTCTCTCGGCCCTCCTGATCTTGTCCTTGTTGAGCCTGCATGAGTTGATTTTGACCTTGTTGAGCCTGCATGAGTTGCTGAGATAGTTCTTCAATTGATCTTTGTAATTGGCTCATATCTATGGCATCATGAGCTTGATTTCGTCCTTCCTCTCTTTGTGATCTCCTTTGTCTAGGAGCTACCACCCCTTCTTGATCTTCTTCTTCATTCGTTCCCTCCATGCTCTTCTTGGTAATCCATTTCCCTTTCTTCACTTTTGTTGTGTCCTCATCTTCAAAGAGTACATTAGCTCTGTCACATAGCCTTTGGATGGTGCTTGGATGTCCAAGACCTTTTGATTTGCTTGTGCTATCGGCCATTTCTTGAATACTGTCGGCTATGAGTTGTGCAAGATTGATCTCACCTCCATGCAAGATGCAGTATGTCAAGAGTGCTCGTTTGATTGTG
>NC_029777.3:72962093-72964107 GCF_000817695.3 Arachis duranensis
AGCATTTGCATAGAACTCCCTGATCATTACTGCACTGATGTCAGTCAGAGGAGCACACAAAAGTTCCCACCTTCTTTCTCTAGTAATTTGCCTCATGATGGGGTATTCACCTTCCCCTCAAATCAAGGCCTTTCTCATAGATGACATTCTTTGCCTCCATGAACCTATGATATCTCCCTTCATGGAATTGGGATCTAAACTTGCGTGCATCAAATGATGGGGGTTCGGTTACCATAGGTTCTTTTCCCGGCCTTCTTTTTGAGCTTGAGGAGGCCATTGATATTAAAGTGAAAAGAAAGAGGAAGTGAGAGTAGAAGAGATATGTGTTGTGTTTGGGGTGAATTTTGGTTCGGTTTTGATGTGTGAGGTGGGGGAATTATGTTGGTTTTGGAAGTGGAATAGAGTATGGTTTTCATATGAAAGTGGCTTGAATGGGAATGTGTAAACCGTTTGGTGCAACGGCTATTAATAGGCCAAGTTTTCAAGCTTTTCAACAAAACCACAATGAATGAATGAAGAAGGAACTGTTAGTGTTCATGAAGGGCTGAGATTGAGTTGGTCATCTCAAGGACTCATGGAATGGACGGTCTGCATGCATGGTTGAGGCTTGACGAGGATCCTCCTCCCATTGGCTGCATGCACTTCGGTGTCCAATGTTGCATGCATGCAAATTCTGTTTCCTATGAACGCGTTCTCCTAGGCACATGTGACCTTCCTCACATAACTCCTCCTAGCCGTGGCCCCTCCTTGAGTTTTGTCTTAACCTTTTTCTTCCACCTGAACCAAAACAGCTAGCTTAGAATATTAATATAACCGTGGCAACTTATTTGCAATATATTTGCAAGAATAAAATAAATTGTTTTGGTTTGCTTAATAGTTAAAATTTTTTTGTGATCAATTGTGTCCCTAAATAAAATGTTAAAAGTTGGTGAACACCAAACTTATCTTTTATTGAGGAGATGGCTTAACAATGCAAACCGTTCTCACAATTGATGCATTTTTTTAAAAAAAAATTTGATGTATGATCCCTTGTCTGTATGGTTTTGAGTCCATGATTGGGAAATGATCTTTTGAATCATTGTTGCACATGCAGACACCAAACTTAGTGTTTGGTCACATGCTTTATCAAAAGACTTATGCATATGCTCTAAAAGACAATCCCCTTCTTTGAACAATGAACTTGGGTAACTTAGAAGTTTGCCATGTGCTTCAAAATGATATATGCATTTACCAGGCATAAAAATTTAAAATCATATTCATAGGAATCATAGCTTATTAAATAAAAGAGAAGACAGAAATCTTAAACCATGGGTTGCCTCCCATGAAGTAAACTCATAGCCAAAGTGAGAATTCATAGTGAGAGAACAAAATAAAACTAACAAAAATTAAGAAGCAAACAAAAGGTAAACCTATTCACAATATTCACATATGTACAATAACCAATAACATAACACCATTGCAAATCCCCGGCAACGGCGCCATTTTGACGAATGGATTTTTGACGGTTTAGAATTTCACTAATGAAATCTTGTTGTAAAGTATAGTTTCTAAACCAAACAATAATCCTTTCATACAAAAATTTGTTTGTCACAAGTACAAACCCCTAAAATCTATAAACCGAAGTATTTAAACCTCGGGTCATTCTCCCTAGGATTTACAATAAAGTGTCTTGTTATTGGTTGTGAGTTATTTTGGGGTTTTTGAGATTATAGACAAGAATTATAAATGGCAAGAAAAATAACCTAACAACTAATAAAGCTCTTGGCAAGATATGAGAACTAGAAGTACACTTAGTCAACCTTAAATTATCCATTGTGATATTCAAATTATCCATTGCTCCCAGTTAGTCAACCTCTAACCATGGAGAAAAGTCAAGTGGATAAATCAATTTGATTCCTCAAGTCCTAATCAACTCCTAAAGGAAAGACTAGCTTTAGAGATATTCAAATCAATTAGCAACTTCTAATTATCAATCAACAAAAGGATTAGATAACTCAAGAGTCACTAATTACTC
>NC_029777.3:72967128-72967409 GCF_000817695.3 Arachis duranensis
AAGTGTACCGGGTCGCATCAAGTAATAATAACTCACATGAGTGAGGTCGATCCCACAGGGATTGAAGGATTGAGCAATTTTAGTTTAGTGGTTGGTTTAGTCAAGCGAATCAAGTATTGGTTGAGTGATTTATGTTTAACAGGAAGTAAATGACAGTAAATATAAAGGGAGAGGGGAATTTGCAGTAAATTAAAGAACATGAAAGTAAAATGGACTGAATCTTAAAGAACAAGAAACTAAATGACTGAAACTTAAAGTGCAAGAAATGTAAATTGCAGTAA
>NC_029777.3:72968547-72970249 GCF_000817695.3 Arachis duranensis
CCAAGGCACATTTTTGTGCTCTGCCCTTGTAGTGGGCAGGGCAGATTTGCCTTCCTTGTTTGGTTCTCTTATGTTGCCCTCCTAGAGGGCAGTGTGCCCTTGTGGAGGGCAATGTTTGCCTCCCCCTTTGCATGCGGCACACTTCTTCTCTCTTTGGCCACGCTTTCCTTTCCTTGGGCTACACTTCTTAGGCCACGCTTTTCCTTTTCTTTTCTTTTCTTCACCTACAATAAACCAAAACAACCACTCCAAGTATCACTAAATTCAAGAGGTTTATAAATCAATTAAAATTCAATTAAAATTAGCTCAAACCTCATGATTTAACATTAATTTCATGGTGGTTGCTTGTTTTAGAGAAGTTATGCATTTTCACTCCAAATCACTTACTTAGGATGCAAGAAAGTGCATAAATGCTAACAAAACAAGTGAAATTAGCTTGAAAATGGGTATATGATGACTTGTCATCAGTGGCCGGAAAGATGAGTGACGGCGGGGTGATCGGCGGAAAGAGGAATGGAGGGGAGGTTCGGTGACGGTGAAAGAGGGTAGTGATAGGAGAATGTGAAGGGGGGAAGAAGAGGGAGACCGTCGCCGGCGGAATGACGGAGGCGGCGGAGGGACGGTCGCGGTGGTGGGGTTTGGGCCGAGGGGAGTGAGAGGGAGAGAGAGAGAACGGGTGGTGGTGAGAGAGGAAGAGAAATGAGGTAGGGCGGTGATGAGGGCGAGAGAATGGGCGGCCGCGGTGGTGGGCGGTGCTGCTACTGCGACGGCAGTTGGTAGAGAGAAGAGGAAGAAGATGAAGGTCGGGGGTGGTGAGGTGCGCGACT
This sequence comes from Arachis duranensis, assembly GCF_000817695.3. Classification (NCBI taxonomy): domain Eukaryota; kingdom Viridiplantae; phylum Streptophyta; class Magnoliopsida; order Fabales; family Fabaceae; genus Arachis; species Arachis duranensis. Next base: position 72,969,375 of record NC_029777.3, read on the forward strand.
GCGCAGTATGCGTCGCGCATTAGGGTTATCCCCATTTTTGAATCGGCGCGCACGCGTACCTTGCGCGTCCGCGTCCCCTGATGAAACTTGGGACCTACGCGTGCGCGTACAACACGCTTGAGCGTGGATGAGCACTTTAGGAAGGGACGCGTGCGCGTACAATGCGCGCACGCGTGCATGGGGTTGGGCTAGAGGCATAGAGTTGGCCCAACTCAGGCCTAACTCTCTGGAGAATGGCCTGGGAGTTGCGCCATTAGATCGGCGCGCACGCGGCATGTACGCATCCGCGCGCAGTGAGAAAAATTGGAGAGCCACGCGTGAGCGTGCAGTGCGCTCTAGCGTGCGTGGCAAAATAAGTATGGGCACGTACGCGTACACGCCGCACACGCGTGCATGAGATTGGGCCTTAGGCTTAAAGTGGGCTTGAGGCACGCCTAACTCTCGGGTCCTTGGCCTAGATTGGTGGCAACACGCAAGGACGCGCGCGCGGCAAGTGCGCGTCCGCGTGCATTGCTAAGTAGTGAAACGGCGCGTGGGCGCGATGTGCGTGCTCGCGCAGGCTGAGTTGAGCCTGGGGCTTAAGGCTAGCCCAGAAATGGCCTAACTCTCTGGGGTTTGGCTCAATCAATTGCAGCAGCGAATCGGCGCGGACGCGGCATGTGCGCGTCCGCGTGAACGTCCACGTTCTTAAAGCATAATGTTTGCCCAAGGGAGGCCCAACTCTCTGGATTGTGGCTCGTGGTGCATCCATACAGGGACACGTGCGCGTACATGGTGCGCATGCGTCCATCCCCTTTTTTTTTCAGAGAACAATTGCTGGGTGCTCCCCTTAGTGTTCACAACTCTTATTCACTCAACTATCATACAATTCACAA
>NC_029777.3:72970349-72970991 GCF_000817695.3 Arachis duranensis
TATTGATAAGAGTCTTTGTAACAGCAAGCTAACTCACAATTGAATAAGAATGATATTATGCAACATTTATTTCATGAGTCATGCATTTAATCAAACACATATACCACCACCAACTTCCATTCATACTTATGCAACATTGGATATTTTACTTTTCAATTCAAACCAAACTCTTTTATTTAAGCATATGGGAAACAAAACAATTTTCAAGCTAAGTGGTGGATGACAAGCATTGTGCAGATTTAGCATTTTTTTAGCTATTTATTAACTAACTAAAATGAAAAGCAAAGAACAGAAATTGCATAAAGTAAAAGAAATAATTGATGGAGGCATATCATGTTTCAGACATGCATCTCCTTATTAAAGACATGAAAGAGGAAATATGAAAGAACTTTGCCACCTTCTAATGGTCATGGCTGCTGCTTGATTCTCCCTTCTTCTTCTTTCTCTTCCCTGTCTTGGAATAATCTCGGATCTCTTCACCAGGACATCTTCTACCCCAAACAGAATCTAAGAGTCCTGAGAGCCCAAAATCTTCCAATCTTTTAAAGGTTGACTCAGTGTATTGATGAGATTTTGCTTGTTGCTTGGCTAAGAATTCAGGGCATTGTTCAAATGGCTTGATCTCAGGATTGAGTGTTGGCA
>NC_029777.3:72975531-72976760 GCF_000817695.3 Arachis duranensis
TTTTGATTATGGTTGTCTCCCCATCTGAGGTTGGGATGGTTCTTCCAAGATGGATTGTAAGTATCACCATAAACTTTATTTGTTCCAGGATTTTGGTTGTGCATGTATTGGACTTGCTCTTGTTGTTTCTCCTCTTGAGTTTCTTCATTTTGCACCCAAGTAGTTGGTGGTTGGCTTGTGGCACTCACTGATGCAACTTGCAAGCCATCAATCCTTTTGGCCATTTGCTCAAACTGTTGTTGAATCTGCTGCTGCATTATCTTGTTTTGAGCTAGAATTGAATCCACTCCTTCCAACTCGATTACTCCTCTTCTTTGTGATGGTTGGCGTTGTCTTTGATGAGCAAAGAAATATTGGTTGTTGGCCACCATATCAATGAGGTTTTGAGCTTCCTCTGTGGTCTTCATGAGTTGTAATGAGCCTCCGGCAGAGTGATCAAGAGCTTCTTGAGCTTTAAGAGTGAGTCCCTCATAGAAGTTTTGTAACTTGTCCTACTCAGTGAACATCTCTGGTGGACATTTCCTCAATAAAGCCTTATATATCTGGTGGACATTTCCTCAATAGTGCCTTGTATCTTTCCCATGCTTCATATAAGTTTTCAGCCTCCATTTGAGTGAATGTCTGCACCTCAGTCTTCAATCTTAGGATTCTTTGAGGGGGATAAAATTTGGCAAGGAATTTGCTCACCAAGTCATCCCAAGTGTTGATGCTTTCTTTTGGAAAGGTTTCTAGCCATTGAGTGGCTTTATCTCTGAGAGAGAATGGGAAGAGCAGCAACTTGTAACTATCAGGAGGTACACCATTGGTTTTCACCGTGTCACAGATTCTCAAGAATGTAGACAAATGTTGATTTGGATCCTCTAAAGGCCCTCCTCCAAAAGAACAATTGTTTTGAACCAGAGTGATGTGTTGTGGCTTGAGTTCAAAATTGTTTGCATTGACATTAGGAGGAAGAATGCTACTCCCACAATGCCTAGCATTTGCAAATGTGTATGAAGCCAAGACTCTTCTCTGTTGTTGGTTATTGTTGGCTCCTTCTCCTAGTTGATTGAGATCTCCTTCCATTTCTTGGAATTCCTCCTCAGATTCTTCTTCTCCAACAACGTTCTTCCCTCTTTCGGCTCTTCTTATTCTCCGAAGAGTTCTTTGATCAATTTCAGAGAGAATAGGGGAAGATCTTCCTGTACCTGACATACAAACACACAACAATAAACACACAGACCCAGAAA
>NC_029777.3:72977771-72982422 GCF_000817695.3 Arachis duranensis
TTGGGATTTGGATGGGCTTTTGAATTGGTGAAGAATTGAATTCAAATGGATTTTTAATTTGAATTTTTGGCCCAAAATGTTGCTCCAGGAGGCTGCCCTGCCCTTGTGGAGGGCAGGGCAGAAAATTGGTGCATGGTGCGGACGATTGGTGCGGCGTGGTGCAGCCTTGTGCGAGTTTGGTGCGGCCTTGGTGCGTGAGATGCTGCCCTGCCCGTGCCAAGGGCAGGGCAGGAAAAGTTGGTGCGCCAGAAATTGCTTTGGTGCTGCCAGAATCAGGAATTGGTGCGCCAGAATCAAAAGTTGGTGCGCCAGAAATTTCCTTGGTGCATAGGATGCTACCCTGCCCTCGCGGAGGGCAGGGCAGGAACTTTTGGTGCTGCCAGGATCGAGCTTGGTGCACCAGATGCTGCCAGGAACGTGCCATGGTGCGCCAGATGCTGCCAGGAACGTGCCATGGTGCGCCAGATGCGCTTCTTGGTGCGCCACACACAAGATGCTGCCCTGCCCTCGCAGAGGGCAGGGCAATGTTCCTACTTTGCTGTCCCGTGTTCGAAACACGGCTGACGCACACGCTACAATAATTTCCTTGGTTTCTTGGCACGGCACTCATCCTTAAGTCTTGGCTTCCTCATGGTTCCTTGTTCGAACCTTGTAGCATGCATGGGTGACATTTTCCCTTGAATTTCTTCCTTATAGAGCCCGATTCTGCCCTCCACAAGGGCAGGGCAGAGTTTGCTTTCTCTTGGTCCCAAGGCACCATTTTGTGTTCTGCCCTTGTAGTGGGCAGGGCAGAGTTGTCTTCCTTGTTTGGTTTCCTTATGTTGCCCTCCTAGAGGGCAGTGTGCCCTTGTGGAGGGCAATGTTTGCCTCCCCCTTTGCATGCGGCACACTTCTTCTCTCTTTGGCCACCCTTTCCTTTCCTTGGGCTACACTTCTTAGGCCACGCTTTTCCTTTTCTTTTCTTTTCTTCACCTACAATAAACCAAAACAACCACTCCAAGTATCACTAAATTCAAGAGGTTTATAAATCAATTAAAATTCAATTAAAATTAGCTCAAATCTCATGATTTAACATTAATTTCATGGTGGTTGCTTGATTTAGAGAAGTTATGCATTTTCACTCCAAATCACTTACTTAGGATGCAAGAAAGTGCATAAATGCTAACAAAACAAGTGAAATTAGCTTGAAAAATGGGTATATGATGACTTGTCATCAGTGGCCGGAAAGATGAGTGACGGCGGGGTGATCGGAGGAAAGAGGAACGGAGGGGAGGTTCGGTGACGGTGAAAGAGGGTAGTGATAGGAGAATGTGAAGGGGGGGAAGAAGAGGGAGACCGTCGCCGGCGGAATGACGGAGGCGGCAGAGGGACGGTCGCGGTGGTGGGGTTTGGGCCGAGGGGAGTGAGAGGGAGAGAGAGAGAACGGGTGGTGGTGAGAGAGGAAGAGAAATGAGGTAGGGTGGTGATGAGGGCGAGAAAATGGGCGGCCGCGGTGGTGGGCGGTGCTGCTACTGCGACGGCAGTTGGTAGAGAGAAGAGGAAGAAGATGAAGGTCGGGGGTGGTGAGGTGCGCGACTACGCAGTATGCGTCGCGCATTAGGGTTATTCCCATTTTTGAATCGGCGCGCACGCGTACCTTGCGCGTCCGCGTCCCCTGTAGAAACTTGGGACCTACGCGTGCGCGTACAACACGCTTGAGCGTGGATGAGCACCTTAGGAAGGGACGCGTGCGCGTACAATGCGCGCACGCGTGCATGGGGTTGGGCTAGAGGCATAGAGTTGGCCCAACTCAGGCCTAACTCTCTGGAGAATGGCCTGGGAGTTGCGCCATTAGATCGGCGCGCATGCGGCATGTACGCATCCGCGCGCAGTGAGAAAAATTGGAGAGCCACGCGTGAGCGTGCAGTGCGCTCTAGCGTGCGTGGCAAAATAAGTATGGGCGCGTACGCGTACACGGCGCGCACGCGTGCATGAGATTGGGCCTTAGGCTTAAAGTGGGCTTGAGGCACGCCTAACTCTCGGGTCCTTGGCCTAGATTGGTGGCAGCACGCAAGGACGCGCGCCCGGCAAGTGCGCGTCCGCGTGCATTGCTAAGTAGTGAAACGGCACGTGGGCGCGACGTGCGCGCTCGCGCAGGCTGAGTTGAGCCTGGGGCTTAAGGCTAGCCCAGAAATGGCCTAACTCTCTGGGGTTTGGCTCAATCAATTGCAGCAGTGAATCGGCGCGGACGCGGCATGTGCGCGTCCGCGTGAACGTCCACGTTCTTAAAAACTACGCGCACGCACATTGTGCGCGTCCGCGTGGATCGAGTTGGGCTCCGCGGACGCACGTTGTGCGCGTCCGCGTGGGTCGAGTTGGGCTCAAGGCATAATGTTTGCCCAAGGGAGGCCCAACTCTCTGGATTGTGGCTCGTGGTGCATCCATACAGGGACGCGTGCGCGTACATGGTGCGCATGCGTCCATCCCCTTTTTTTTTTCAGAGAACAATTGCTGGGTGCTCCCCTTAGTGTTCACAACTCTTATTCACTCAACTATCATACAATTCACAAAAAATGCAATTTTGATATTATTCATCTACTACTAAACACAACATGCATATGACTAAGCTAACAATTAAATTGTACAAACAAATTTGTATGAAACACCTACCTACAATGGTAACTCAAATCACTTATTAAGTAAATGTAAAAGATTGGAAAGAGTTTACCATGGTGGGGTGTCTCCCACCTAGCACTTTTAGTTTAAGTCCTTAAGTTGGACATTTGAGAGGCTTGTTGTCATGGTGGCTTATGTTTGTACTCATCCTTGAATCTCCAAGGATCTTTGCTTCTCAATTGGTTGACAGAATTTCCAACCATTTTTATTAAGCTTGGGCAGCTTTCTACCCAAAATACGAGTCCCCTTATTTGGTCTTCACATAGCGAACCGGGATCCCATATCTTATTCTCGCATCCATCCGTTAGTTGAGTTCCATGATTTTGTCAGATGGGTGGTTGACATACATGTGGTGGACATACAGAATTCTCTTTACTCCACCAATACTTCCTTCTAGATCCATACAAGGTGATCCCAGCAGCATCCCTATACCTTGAGGCCTTGACCTTAATGAGCTTAACACCTATTTTCCAACCACTGCACAACTCATTCTTACTTTTAATTCCACAAAGAATTCTAAGTTGACCATCATTTTCAATTAAACCATATTCAAGTGAGAAATTAAAGCTTAGGGATAAGAGTTTTACCCACTTGAATGTTGTAATGGATGGTACCTTGGGAAAGAAGGCTTCCCCACACTTAGACAATGCAAGATCTACCTCTTTGTGCTCCTCTTTGGTTGTTACCACCTCTTCACAAGCTTCTTCAATTTCAACCTTTGCCCTTTTTCCACATGGCTTGGTGTTGTCTCAAGAACTTCATCTTGCCCAATAGGAGGTGATTCAATTTTGGATAGGAATTCATTGATGAATGAGTTCATCTCTTGATCAACCTCTTCATATTCTTCAATTTCGATATACACCATGCCATTTTTGTTATCCTTGGGAGGTTGTGCACACTCTTCTATAACTTCAACGTCATGTCCGATGGGAGAGGATTCGATTGTAGAGAGGAATTCGTCCATGATTGAATCCATCTCTTGATAAGCTTCTTCCAAGTCTTCGACTATGACATGTCTTGGAGGTTGCGCACCCTCTTCAACATCAATATTAGGCGTCTTGAAATAATTCTCCATGATGCTACATTCCCATGGACTTTCAACATCCCCTAGATCTTCAACCACTTCTTCCTTTTCTTCAATGATCATAGGCTCCTCCAATTGTTCCAACACAAAATAACATCCCTCATCCCCCACCGGAGTTTTCAATCTCTCCCTCATACTTTGCTCTTCTTTAGGTTTTTCACATGTGGCTACGGAAGTACCTTGAGTGTTCAAACATTTGTAGGCTAAAGTATGCACTACCTTGGTCAAGTTAGTCACAAACTCTAAGGTGTTCCTTTGCATATCCGCTTGTCCTTGAAGTAGCAAGGTAAGAGAATCATCTATTGGGGCTTGGGGAGAATAGGAAGGTTCATTATGTTGGAGAGAGGGTTCATGGTAGGAAGGTGGTTCTTCTTGATAAAATTGTGGAGATGGTGTGTATTGAGGTGGTTCTTGGGAGTAATCTTGATAGGGTTGTGGTGGTTCTAAGGGTTCTCGCTCATAATGGTCATAAGAATATGGCATGGATGATTGGTCATATGGTGAATATGGATCATAGGAAGGTGCTTGGTATGGAAAGGCTTGTGAGTATGGTTGAGGTTCATGTTGAGGATGAGATTCATAGGCGTATGATGGTGGTTGTTGAGTGTCACAAGAAGAGTCATCATAGCCATTAAATTGACATGCATTAGGATGGAAATTATACCTATAAGTATCCGGAGGTTGTTGCCAATAGGAGTGATCAATTCCTTGAGGCTCCTCCCATCTTTGAGTGTTCCATCCTTGGTACATGTTAGCATTGAAGTTCACATTCCCTACAACACAATTAGAACCAAACTCATAGCCAAAGTGAGAATTCATAGCGAGAGAACAAAATAAAACTAACAAAAATTATGAAACAAACAAAAGATAAACCTATTCACAATATTCACATATGTACAATAACCAATAACA
>NC_029777.3:72983587-72984862 GCF_000817695.3 Arachis duranensis
AATACAAAACAAACCGTCAAATTGGGGTTTGTCAACCTCCCCACACTTAAACCTTAGCATGTCCTCATGCTAAATTAAGAAGGAACTAAGGGTTATGACATTTATTAAATGCAACTAAACTATATGGGTCCTATCTAAATGCAACTACCTAAAGTAAATGCAAATGCTTAATTCAAACATATCAAATTGCCAAGAGAGCATGTGTAAGCATAAGGCTAGGTAATAGGAATTAATTCCAAACCACAATTGTATTGAATTATCAAAAAGAATTTGAACTTGCAAGAATATAGATAATATGGGTGAACACATGTGATTGAACTTTTGAACCCTCACCGGATATGTGTATCCGCTCTATTCACTCAAGTGTTTAAGGGTCAATTCACTCAATTCTCTTCTAATCAAGCTTTCCAAAATTTGGTTTTCTTCTAACAATCAACATTTATTCAATGCATGCATACATTCATCATGAGGTCTTTCATTTAGGTTGTAATGGGGTTAGGGTCAAGGTAGGATCATTTATGGTTAAGTGGACTAGGATTTGAATCTTTGATTAGCATAGACTTCCCCACCTAACTATATAATGACCTATACAAGTTCAAACTATTCTAACTACCCATTCTTCACTTTTTCTTACATATTCATGCATCCTTATTTGATTCATAACACCTATGCATTGGGGTATTTTGTCCCCTTTTTATTGTTTTCTCTTTTTTTTTTCTTCTTTTTTTTTCTTTTTCTATTCTTTTTTATTTTATATTTTTTTTTCTTTTTTCATCTCTTTTTTTCTTTTGTCAAACTATATACAAGGACATCAATGCATAAGGTCTATTCATTTAATCAATACATGAGTCTGTACCCAATTCCTAAACACGAAAGTGTACTACCCCTTTTATCCCATCCAATATTCCCAAGCCTCACCAACTTTGAATACTAAACACTCTCACTAGCCTAGGCTAATCAAAGATCCAAACAAGGACTTCTATTGGTTTTTCGCCTTGGGCTTGTAACGTGCTAAAATGAGAACAAGTTGGTTAAACATAGGCTCAAAATTGGCTAACAATGGAGAATAAAAGGTTGGCTATTTGGGTAAGTGGCTAATGAAGTAATGGCCTCAATCATATAAATGCATAAATACAAGAAATAAATGGACATATAGAATCAAGCAAATCAAGGATTACAATCATAGAAAGAGAGCAATTTCACACAAGAATGGAAAATAAGTGGTTATAAAATGTAACCACATCAATAGGTTCAAGTCTCACAAGCTTGTGTTCT
>NC_029777.3:72984973-72990272 GCF_000817695.3 Arachis duranensis
GAAAATCTCAATATTTGACTAAGCATTGTTGTGATTGAAAAGATTAAAAAATTCTTTCACTTAAAACCAATTTCTTATGCAAAAAGGGTGACAAAGTTTTAACAATTCCAAACATGGTTTCTAATTACAACCACAAACTAAAAAGAAAGATATGCAAACAAAAAAAAGGAAGATATGCAAAAGTGTATAAAGAAAAATCCAAATAAAAGTATGGAATCTATCATCCAAAACATCTAAAAATATCCAAAAGCATCAAAATATCTAAAATATCAAGTATATACAAAATGAGATAACTAGGCAGCATAACTAAAGTGTTCACCGGTCTCCTAAAGGTGCCACCGGCAACCTCCCCACACTTAAGATCAAGCATCATCCTCGATGCTAATCCTGAGGATCAGGGATAGGTATACCGATAGGCTCTGGCTCTGGCTGTGGTACCGGCTGAGTCTCCCGTGTCTGAGGTGGTGCCTCCATATGTGCTGGCTCATCTGCATGAATACCCTCAGTATGTAAATCTGCATGCTCCTCCTCATGGGTCTCCACATCGGAACTGGAAGACTCTGGTAGAGGTGGTAGCTCAAGGCCCTGGGCCACAAACATCTGGTCTATCCGATCCAAGCGGCGTCTGATATGGCGTTTCTCACGCTCTAAGAACCGGAAAAGACGCTGGACTAGGAGATAAGTAGGCTCAGGTGCTGCTGATGGATCAGTGGATGATGAAGGAGCGGCGGTTGTAGAGGATGACGGGGCAACTGTAGGGGCTGATGGTGAAGGTGTCCCCACGACAGCTCTAGCCCGAGAACGGCGTCTAGCAACTGGTCTCTCGTGCATCCAACCACCCCAGGGAATAGTAACCTCCCTGTCATCAGCATCAGGGGGCGGTGGTCGCACATCATCATCCAACCACGGAACCTCAGCTAGGGCCGCCATACTCGTGACCAATGTAGGAAATGGAAGTAGGCCTCGAATATGCGCCCGCCACATACACTGTCTGATCAGTCTAGGGAAGGAGACCTCCTTCCCCTCCATAACACACCCAATAAGTAGAAGCATCTCCATAGGAATCTCAGAGAAGTGGGTGGTGGGAAGGACATAGCAAGCAAATATCATCTGCCAAGTCTTGGCCTCCCTAGTCAAGTGAGTAAACAACATCCCCTTAGACTTGGTGTTGTTGGCATCCATAACCCATGTGGCCGCTGGTAACCCAATAACAGTCCTGAGTGCCTCATAATCGAAGGTCATGCTGTGAATGGCTAACTCAGCCTGCTGATGGGCACACAGCTCATCAGGTACATGCCGGCACTGTAACGCCTCCTCAATAGCAGTCTCAGTAATCATAATCTCCCTACCCCTCACCTGAACCGAATCCAATGTCGGACGGAAGAAGTTGCAGTAAAATTCCTTCACCCAAGATACATTGATATCCCCCAAATCCCGGTCAACAAAGTCGATACCCAACTCAAGGATCCGACCTTCAATGGACCGTCTCACATCAGTAGGGAGAAGCAGCTTCTTCTCAATGTTCAGCTTTGTAGTCCGATATTTAGAAAACCGGAGCTCACAGTAGAGATTAGGGAATTTGTCTGGATTGGTAGAAGGTAACTGCTGATTTTCCTTGTCCACATCAAATAACGGATTCTTGGCATAATTCTTGTAGATGGAAGGAATGGAGGGGGTAGAGTGTTTTCGCTTCTTGGAGGCAGTGGCTATGGCTTTGCCCTTGTCTGACATCCTGAAAAATATGATAGGATATATAAAACATTTAGCATGTAACAAAGAAGGCATGTTCAGGATACAATTAACAAAAACAATCATGATGTTGCCAAGAATATGCAAAAGTGAACCAATAAACCAAGAAAGCAAGTTTCATTGAAATCAACAACTCATATTCAAAATGCAATAAAATCATCATAATTTGAAAGAATTGTTAAAGGAGGTTAAAAGTGAGCGGAAGTTAAATGGTGAAAGAAATTAGGATGTTAGAAAAGTAGATTAGTGATATGATGAATTTTAATGCATAATGAAAAGAAAAGATATGGTTCATGTCCACAATTATGGTGCCATTCCGGGAAGTCAAAAGGAAGACGGAAAGTTGCCCAAAGTTAAAATGAAGACCAAAAGAAACTAATTTCCTTGAAAATCGGGCAGCATTCCGGCTTAAAATTGGACGTTCCCGGATAGCAAATTATCACAAGAAGCATAGAAACAACATCAAGTAGGCAAAATGACAGTGGTATAGCATTTAGGCAACATGAAATGCATAAAATTGGTCCAAAATCAGCATGCAACATCCAACCAAGCAAACAGAAAATTAAGCACGAACGGAGCACTTATCAGGCCTAGAATCCTCTATCCAGCCCTAGCTACCTAACCGCAATTATTGCTAACTAGTCCTAATATACAAAATTGAATTTGAACTAACTAACATGCAGTAGACTAACTAACATACATGAACGATAAAAAGAAAAACAGAAAAATACAGAAACGGAGCAAGAACCTGGGAGCAGAGGAACTGAGGGTGGAAGGGAAATGGGGAGTGAGGCAACAGAAGCAGCACTTGCGCCGCCGTGGACGGTGGCCGGAAAGATGAGTGACGGCGGGGTGATCGGAGGAAAGAGGAACGGAGGGGAGGTTCGGTGACGGTGAAAGAGGGTAGTGATAGGAGAATGTGAAGGGGGGAAGAAGAGGGAGACCGTCGCCGGCGGAATGACGGAGGCGGCGGAGGGACGGTCGCGGTGGTGGGGTTTGGGCCGAGGGGAGTGAGAGGGAGAGAGAGAGAACGGGTGGTGGTGAGAGAGGAAGAGAAATGAGGTAGGGTGGTGATGAGGGCAAGAGAATGGGCGGCCGCGGTGGTGGGCGGTGCTGCTACTGCGACGGCAGTTGGTAGAGAGAAGAGGAAGAAGATGAAGGTCGGGGGTGGTGAGGTGCGCGACTGCGCAGTATGCGTCGCGCATTAGGGTTATCCCCATTTTTGAATCGGCACGCACGCGTACCTTGCGCGTCCGCGTCCCCTGATGAAACTTGGGACCTACGCGTGCGCGTACAACACGCTTGAGCGTGGATGAGCACCTTAGGAAGGGACGCGTGCGCATACAATGCGCGCACGCGTGCATGGGGTTGGGCTAGAGGCATAGAGTTGGCCCAACTCAGGCCTAACTCTCTGGAGAATGGCCTGGGAGTTGCGCCATTAGATCGGCGTGCACGCGGCATGTACGCATCCGCACGCAGTGAGAAAAATTGGAGAGCCACGCGTGAGCGTGCAGTGCGCTCTAGCGTGCGTGGCAAAATAAGTATGGGCACGTACGCGTACACGCCGCACACGCGTGCATGAGATTGGGCCTTAGGCTTAAAGTGGGCTTGAGGCACGCCTAACTCTCGGGTCCTTGGCCTAGATTGGTGGCAACACGCAAGGACGCGCGCGCGGCAAGTGCGCGTCCGCGTGCATTGCTAAGTAGTGAAACGGCGCGTGGGCGCGATGTGCGTGCTCGCGCAGGCTGAGTTGAGCCTGGGGCTTAAGGCTAGCCCAGAAATGGCCTAACTCTCTGGGGTTTGGCTCAATCAATTGCAGCAGCGAATCGGCGCGGACGCGGCATGTGCGCGTCCGCGTGAACGTCCACGTTCTTAAAGCATAATGTTTGCCCAAGGGAGGCCCAACTCTCTGGATTGTGGCTCGTGGTGCATCCATACAGGGACACGTGCGCGTACATGGTGCGCATGCGTCCATCCCCTTTTTTTTTCAGAGAACAATTGCTGGGTGCTCCCCTTAGTGTTCACAACTCTTATTCACTCAACTATCATACAATTCACAAAAAATGCAATTTTGATATTATTCATCTACTACTAAACACAACATGCATATGACTAAGCTAACAATTAAATTGTACAAACAAATTTGTATGAAACACATACCTACAATGGTAACTCAAATCACTTATTAAGTAAATGTAAAAGATTGGAAAGAGTTTACCATGGTGGGGTGTCTCCCACCTAGCACTTTTAGTTTAAGTCCTTAAGTTGGACATTTGAGAGGCTTGTTGTCATGGTGGCTTATGTTTGTACTCATCCTTGAATCTCCAAGGATCTTTGCTTCTCAATTGGTTGACAGAATTTCCAACCATTTTTATTAAGCTTGGGCAGCTTTCTACCCAAAATACGAGTCCCCTTATTTGGTCTTCACATAGCGAACCGGGATCCCATATCTTATTCTCGCATCCATCCGTTAGTTGAGTTCCATGATTTTGTCGGATGGGTGGTTGACATAAATGTGGTGAATACACCGAATTCTCTTTACTCCACCAATGCTTCCTTTTAGATCCATACAAGGTGATTCTTGTCCCAATATCATCCTTATACCTTGAGGCCTTGACCTTAATGAGCCTAACACTTACTTTCCAACCACTACACAACTCATTCTTACTTTTAATTCCACAAAGAATTCTAAGTTGACCATCATTTTCAATTAAACCATATTCAAGTGAGAAATTAAAGCTTAGGGATAAGAGTTTTACCCACTTGAATGTTGTAATGGATGGTAACTTGGGAAAGAAGGCTTCCCCACACTTAGACAATGCAAGATCTACCTTTTTGTGCTCCTCTTTGGTTGTTACCACCTCTTCACAAGCTTCTTCAATTTCAACCTTTGCCCTTTTTCCACATGGCTTGGTGTTGTCTTCAAGAACTTCATCTTGCCTAATAGGAGGTGATTCAATTTTGGATAGGAATTCATTAATGAATGAGTTCATCTCTTGATCAACCTCTTCATATTCTTCAATTTCGATATACACCATGCCAACTTTTTCCTCTTGGTAGCTCTCTTTCGATTCACTCTCTTTCGCATTGCTCACCAAGGGTATGGGAGGTTGTGCACACTCTTCTATAATTTCAACTCCATGTCCAATGGGAGAGGATTCGATTGTAGATAGAAATTCATCCATGATGGAATCCATCTCTTGATAAACCTCTTTCAAGTCTTCAACTATGACATGCCTTGGAGGTTGCGCACCCTCTTCAACATCAATATTAGGCGTCTTGAAAGAATTCTCCATGATGCTACATTCCCATGGACTTTCAACATCCCCTAGATCTTCAACCACTTCTTCCTTTTCTTCAATGATCATAGGCTCCTCCAATTGTTCCAACACAAAATAGCATCCCTCATCCCCCACCGGAGTTTTCAATCTCTCCTTCATGCTTTGCTCTTCTTTAGGTTTTCCACATGTGGCTACGAGGAAAACTTGAGTATTCAAACATTGGTGGGCTAGAGTATGCACTACCTTGGTCAAATTGGTCACAAACTCAA